>NW_021830089.1:0-5536 GCF_006345805.1 Octopus sinensis | reverse complement strand
ATGAATGTGATAAATTATTCCGATTTCATATTCCATTCTTTCCGTTATACTTACTTTCAAATTTATTTGCTTGTTCTGGAACTTCCATTCTTTGAGTTTCCTTTGAGAAAAACCACTGCAGAGGAATAGCTATGAGAATCATGAGGAATGCAGCTATGCTGTAGATTCTCCATGTCCAGAGACCACCGACTATGGTAAATAGTACTCCTGTGAGAATGCTGCCAAAACCACGACCTAAGGAATAAAGGAGATAAAATTTATATAAAAGAACCAGGAAGCATGTCTAAGATAGTGATTATTTATATTAGCTGGTACCAAAACCCCAAGGAATAGAGTATTAGATTGTCATTGAGAAGTTCATTTGTGGTTTTTCTACTCGGCACTCTGTTGACATATGTCTGAAAAGAAGGAAGGTTTTTATTCAAATTTTAAAACCAACAAGAGCACCCAGAGAGTGCAAATCACCACTAAGTCAACACCAATGTTTGACCCCAGTACTCAGCTGGTACTTAATTTATCGACCCCAAAAGGATGAAAGGTAAAGTGGACCTCAGTGGAATTTGAACTCGGTACATAGCAATGGGCGAAATAATACTAAGCTTTTCGCCTGACGTGCTAACCATTCACCCACTCGTCACCTTTTGTAGCTAATTAATAATAGTAAGTGCACTCAGAAAGTGAAAACCTCCACCAAGGCAACACTAATGTCCTCTCAATGATTAGCTGGAGATGGTTTTTAAAATGAGAATATCTGAAATAAACTTGACTGCTCTCACAAATGGGAATACTAAAAATGAACCCGACTGCTCTCTAAAATCTAATCAGTTCATGCCGCTCACGAGGTCAAACATGCCTTAAAGTTTTATTCTTAATCCATCCAGGGGTTCTTGAGATATCTTGTCCATGGACAAACAAACAAACAAACAAACATGACTGAAAACGATATCTCTGCCTTCGCTAAGGCAGAGGTAATAAATGAAAAAGTTATAAAGGATGAAAAGAGTTACACAAAAACATAGATAAAAACAAAAAAGAAAAAAAAAAACTACGGTAAAAATATTTTTTGAATTAATTGAAATAACACAAGAAAGGATTAAAAAAAAGGGAGGCGCAGGAGTGACTGTGTGGTAAGTAGCTTGCTTACCAACTACATGGTTCCGGGTTAATTCCCACTGCGTGGCACCTCGGGCAAGTGTCTTCTACTATAGCCTTGGGCCAACCAAAGAGTGGATTTGGTAGTCAGAAACCGAAAGGAGCCCGTCGCATATATATATGTATGTGTGTGTGTGTTTATGTGTTTGTGTTTGTCTCTCCAACATCGCTTGACAACCGATGCTGGTGTGCTTCCATCCCAGAAGGCTGTTTGTTGCCTGAAATGCTCGTAAACCCAAACTATTTTGTCCCAAGGAGAATTCAAGAGGAAGCACATTGAAGTCGAGCAGGAATGAGCAAGGAGCAAAATCTAGACAGCAACTGACAGTATCGGTCACCAATACCCCCAGCTTGATGCCAGCTGTTGAGTGAACGGTCTTCGTTCCAGAGCTTGCAAGATGGGAGAAGTCCAAAATGTGGTCCTTTGCTATTAGTAAGACCTGCAGAAGAGAAAGCAGGTCAATCCCCGACACTGAGAGCATCAACGGATGGATGAATGTGCATCCAAGCTCAGTGGTTGTGTAGGAAGTCAGGGACAAGAAACAGGAAGAAAGAGTGAGAGAAAGTTGGAGCGAAAGAGTACAACAGGGGTCGCCACCACCCCCTGCCGGAGCCTCGTGGAGCTTTAGGTGTTTTCGCTCAATAAACACACACAACGCCCGGTCTGGGAATCAAAACCGCGATCATCCGACCGCGAGTCCGCTGCCCTAACCACTGTGCCATTGAGCCTCCACAGCTGTTGCTGCCGGCTTGCGTGTTTGTTACTCCGTTCATCATCACCCTAAATGTCTTGTGTTCAAAAAAACTGTTCATAAACTGATTTGATCATAGTGACAGGCATTTGTAAACTGTGATTCCACTGTATTCTATTACAAATTTCCCTTATACATGCACACACATATCTAAAGACATTTACAAGCATATGACACACACACACACACAACAGACATGCACACATTTATGTATATTGTGTAATTGAGGATTGAATAGATTCTGTTTATTGTAAAGAACTAAATGAACAGCTGTATTTGACAATCCATTACATATTCCATATGGGAAATTTGCTTCTGTTGTCAGATATTTTTCCTGCATTGACATTATCATGTAAACTCGACATTCAAGGAATTGGAAAAGACCTTCTAGAAGTTATGTACACACACATGCATGCATGCATGCATGCATGCATGCATGTATGTATGTATGTATGTATGTATGTATGTATGTATGTATGTATGTATGCATGTATGTATGTATGTATGTATGTATGCATGTATGTATGTATGTATGTATGTATGCTAAGAGCTGTCAAAAACACCGCCAAAAATATCACATACCCACACACACACATTGAATAACATGTTTGTGTATGCACGCATACATACATACATGCATGCATGCATGCATGCATGCATGCATGTATGTATGTATGTATGTATGTATGTATGTATGCGTGCATACACAAACATGTTATTCAATGTGTGTGTGTGGGTATGTGATATTTTTGGCGGTGTTTTTGACAGCTCTTAGCATTCCAAATTATATTTCTCTAGATTATACCAAGTCTTATATATTTCAACATTTACCAGGACACAAGGTAGTCAAAGTGAATTCCATCTCCATGTGTGTGAATGTATGTGTATGTGTGTGTGTGATGTGTGTGATTGTGCGTGTGTGTGTGTGATGTGTGTGCGTGATGTGTGTGCGTGATGTGTGTGCATGATGTGTGTGCGTGATGTGTGTGCATGGTGTGTGTGTGTGATGTGTGTGTGTGTGTGTGTGCATGTGATGTGTGTGCGTGGTGTGTGTGTGTGTATGATGTGTGTGTGTGATGTGTGTATGTGAATGAGTGAGTGTGTTTGTGCCTGTGTATATATGTATGTGTGCATGCATATGTGCGTATGTCTCTCTCTTTCTATATATATAGAACACAGGCAGGCTGGAGAGCAGGATGGTAGGCAAGCAAGCCAATACCCGCTGCCTGTCCTGAACAGAATGCCAGCCTGTTGCATGGTTACCCACATACAGCTGAACAGACTGAAGTAATGTGAAATTATGTGTTTTGTTCAAGTGCACAATGCATCACCTGGTCCTGAAAGTGAAACCATAACCTTGTGATTGTAAGTGCTACCAGCCTAACCACAAGGCCATGAACCTGCACACACACACACTTGCACATAGTTTCATTATCATCAAATTGTGTAGGTCTTTACCTCAATGAGTCCAAGACTGAATATGTAAACAAGTGCCTGTCCAACAGTGATTGCATCATCCATACTCTCAACAATGCGCTCTTAAATATGGTTTCTGATTACAAATATCTTGGGCCATACATATTCATCATCTGAAAAAGATTTTCTAACTAGAAAGGGTATGGGCTGGTCAACCTGTAATGATAATCATAAGATCTGGTCATCAAATCTAAGGAGAGATTTCAAACTTAAAATCTTCAAAGCCACAGTTGAACCAATTCTACTATATGGCTCAGAAACCTGGATGTTATCAAAGAAGCTTGAGAGGCGGTTGGATGGAACTTACACTCGCCTCCTCATGAGAGCTCAAAATCTCTCGTGGAAGCGTCATCCAAACAAAGTACAAACACATGGGAAAGTACCACCTGTATCATCTCTTTGGAAAGGTTGAAGAGTTCAGTTTGCTGGACATTGTTGTAGAGCTGAAAACGAGGTAATTTCTACTCTTCTCCTCTGGAAGCCATCTGCTTGCGATACCAGAGGGCGCACACTCTCCTACCCTGATGTAATCTCCAGGGATACAGGCATCCAGCAACAGGACCTCTGTAATGCTATGATGGACCGTGAGGTCTGGCATAACATAGTAAATTCTATTGTCTCGACCACGGTCAAACAATGATGATGATGATGATTAGAGTCCACTTTTCATGTTGGTATGGATTGGATGGTTTGATAGGAGCTGGCCAGGCAGAAGACTGCAGCAAATTTCTGTGTCTGTTTTGGTACAGATTTTACAGCTGGACGCTCTTCCCAACACCAACCCCACCACAGAATGGGCTGAATGCTTTATATGTGGCACCAGCACAGGCAAGATCCATTTTGGTATGGTTTTAATCCAACCATTTTATAGTGTGAACCAGATGTTTTTTTTTTACAATGGAGAAAAAAAATCTCTCTGATGGTAAAAGGTATTTAAAACACCATATCTATCCAGTGCTGCCCCCTGTCAGATTCCCAGACAAATTTCTAACTCAATGGAAAATACCAATACCTACTGACCAAATTCAATCACAATGCATTGGTTGACCTGAGGCTGTAGTAGAAGACATTTTACCAAAGTGCCATGCAGTGGGACAGAACCTGGGACCACTTAGTTGCAAAATGAGCTTCTTCACCACATAGCCATACCTGTGACTCTTCCAGGAGAATCTAGGAAAAGATGCCTTCCACATGGAACCTATTTTCTTGGTTTAGAATATTTACAATATTTCCATTTCTGAATCCATACATGATAGTAAGAAAGTTGATAGGTGCAGGAGTGGCTGTGTGGTAAGTAGCTTGCTTACAAACCACATGGTTCCGGGTTCAGTCCCACTGCATGGCACCTTGGGCGAGTGTCTTCTACTATAGCCTTGGGCTGACCAAAGCCTTGTGAGTGGATTTGGTAGACAAAAACTGAAAGAAGCCCATCGTATATATGTATATATATGTGTGTGTGTATGTGTGTGTGTGTGTGTGTGTGTGTGTTTTCGTGTCTGTGTTTGTCACCTCAACATTGCTTGACAACCGATGCCGGCGTGTTTACGTCCCCGTAACTTGGCGGTTCGGCAAAAGAGACTGATAGAATAAGTACTAGGCTTACAAAGAATAAGTCCTGCGGTCGATGTGCTCGACTAAAGGTGGTGCTCCAGCATGGCCGCAGTCAACTGACTGAAACAAGCAAAAGAGTAAGAATATCCATCAGGGTAATATCAACTGGAATAACACAATTGATAATGGCATTTGATACTACAGGGCTGTTTTTATTGCACTGACTGGGTTACATTGGTTAATTCCTGCTTTAAAATTCATTGCTGACGGCTTCGTTAGCTTCGTCAAAATCAATAGGTGTTTAGAATGAGAGAGAGAGAGAGAAACACACACACACACACACACACATACACACACACAACAGTCTTTGTGTCTGTGTTTGTGCCCCACCAACGCTTAAGAACCAGTGTTGGTGTCTATGTAGTTGTAACTTAGTGGTTTGGCAAAAAGAGGTCAATAGAATAAAGTACTGGGCTTAAAAAAAGCAAAAAGGGGAAAAAAAAGAAGTACAGGGGTCGATTCATTCAACTAAGGTTCTTCAAGGTGGTGCTTCAGTATGGCCGCGGTCTAATGATTGGAAAAAGACAAGAGATATGTGTTGTGTT
>NW_021830088.1:0-5301 GCF_006345805.1 Octopus sinensis | reverse complement strand
GAAAATACATATATATATATTTATGTGTGTGTGTGTGTGTGTGTTGTGTGTGGTGTGTGCATTTTTGTGTGTCTGTGTTGTCCCACCACCCGCCGCTTGACACCGATGCTGGTGTGTTAAATCCTCGTAACTAGTGGTTCGGCAAATAAGGCGGATAGAATAAGTACTAGGCTTCCAATGAGTAAGTTCAGGGGTCGATGTGTTCGACTAAAGGCGGTGCTCCAACATGGCCGCAGTCAAATGACTGAAACAAAAGAGTAAAAGAATAAAAGAGTATGTATGTATGCATATATATATGTATATATATATATATATATATATATATATATATATATATATATATAACAAAATAATAAAAATAAAACATATGCATATATACATACATATATGTACGTACCTACATCTATATGTAATATACATGCATGTACGGGAACAGGACACCAAAAAAAAACGTCGAACACAATCAGAAACGAAAACATAAAACAAAAAACCATGGAAACGGACATTTTTTTAACAACGAAAGAACAGAGTACAAGACATACAACACAAGGAAAATTCGCCTTCTTCAGCCGTCCCCGCTTCGTCAACTCCGTGTTTCGAAGAGATATATATATATATATATATATATATATATATATATATATATATATACAATTTATAAACAAGGGTAAAAGAAAAATAATTCTATGCCAATATGCTGAGAACAGACTTTAAATGGTCAATCACCACATTACAATATACATTCACTACAAATATATGTGCTGGGGTTGATCTAATCGACTGGTCCCCCCCTCCCCAAAAATTTCGGGCCTTGTGCCTAGAGTAGAAAAGCTTATTATTATTATTATTGTTATTATTATTATTATTATTATTATCATCATCATCATCATCATCATCATCATCATCATCATCATCATCATTATTATTATTATTATTATTATTATTATTATTATTATTATTATTATTATTTCATGATGATGATGGTTGTGGTGGCGGTGATTGTAACGTTGACGGTAACGGTAATGACGTTGTAGACGATGATGATAGTGACGATAGTGATGGTTATGATGGTGGTGGTGGTGGTGGTGATGAATGAGAAATAAACCTTTATCTCTTCTATTACCCGAGAGCAGAGGAACTTGTTGAAACATTTAATGTCAAACTTCGCCATATTTCACCTTCTTCTCCACATTTATGCTTTCATTGGTTGTTTGCTGTGTTTTTGTTGAATTTTGTTTCTTTGTTTTATTCCACCACCCTCACCCCGGACACTCTTGCACTCGCCCCTCCCTCCCCCGTTCCTTTCCCCCACCCCTCGCCGATGCTAAAGTTGTACTTCAGTTAAATATTTCATTGAATCATCACCTGCACAACTTCCACCCTACCCGGCCACCACCTCCGCCACCACCTCCGCCACCACCTCCGCCACCACCTCCGCCACCACCTCCGCCACCACCTCCGCCACCACCTCCGCCACCACCTCCGCCACCACCTCCGCCACCACCTCCGCCACCACATCCGCCACCACCTCCGCCACCACCTCCGCCACCACCTCCGCCACCACCTCCGCCACCACCTCCGCCACCACCACCGCCACCAACACAAGCAACAGCAACACCACAACCACCACCACCACCACCATCATGATCATCATAATCACCATGGCCGTCGTAACAAACATCTCCAGGGCTACCACCACAACTACCGCCAGCGACATAACCACCACCACCATCACCACCACCATCACCACCACCACCACAGCCACCACCACACACTTTCATCATCACCTTCATCATCATCATCGCCATCATCGTCGTAGTGATTGTCCTATTAATCATTATCATCATCTGTATTTTTATTCTATGTGTGTATGTGTGTGTGTGTGTGTGTGTGTGTGTTTAGGAACAGAGACCTATATGCGCGTGTGTATAGTTTAGGAAGGTCTAACATTTAATATTTGATATTTTTGCGGTGCATAGGGGTCGAACGAAATCCCGGTTCGAGATGGTGTAATTCCTGCTCACTCACGTAAGATAACAAACACACCACACACACACACAACACACACACACACACACACACACGCGCGCAGGTGGCAAGTGAAGGTTGTATTTGCGTATTTATACAAACCTCAGCAGCATAGGTGATATCGTCACGCGAAGTTTCACCGAATGGTTGCATTACACCTTTGAGATAGAAATATTCATGGTGAACGAAAGGATTATCATACGACCAAAATACACACGTATAATAGTGTAAGGAGATACTTTACTTCTCATCTTCTGTGTTGATTGAACAACTGGAATTCACAAACAACAGAGCAGTCCTTGTATCTATGTACGTATATATATATATATATATATATATATATATATATATATATATATATATACACACCGCAAGTGAAAGAGGCGTTTCTAATGGTAAATATACTCCGGCACTCTCTCCCTAACAAAATACTCACAGCTCACATTCTATTCCTATTATTTTGCAAAAGTTAGATCGCTAGGCATATTGGCTTTTTCACCTAGATCTGTCTATTAAACGAACAGATTATTTCAGCCTGTGAAGGAACGAAAGGTAATACATATTAACAACGTTGTCAGAGATTTCCAGCTGCAGACAGTGTATTCTTTTTTTTTTTTAATCCCTGTATGCCTGATGAATAATTAAATGAAATGGATACAAAACTTCCGAATGATATTCGATTTAAGGGCATTTCACTTTTATATTTCAGGAGACAAAACTCAGTATATTAAACATATTGTTTCGAGAGAGCTATTAACTAGGTACATTTATACACGATATGTTTTCGTTCTAACTAAGGGACAATAATAAAAAGGTCGGAGATCTACGTGCATAGCAAGTGACCTGATCTGAGATCGTGTGCTGGAACGAAAACAATTGCAGCGTGGAAGGTGTTTGTAAGCCATTTCAGAAACACACAAAAGCCGTTCGATTCACTTCAACATTTAAATTTAATTTGTCAAAATATTTTCGTCGCTATGAGACCGCGACCTGTTCACTGACAAAATTCCGTGCTGCATCTCTATATCGAATGCATGTGTTCCGGTGGGTCGGCTATGTCGCAAGGTTCACAGACAATAGGTGGAACCGTGCAGTTGCCGACTGGTATCCAAGAGATCAGAAAAGTCCACTTGGAAGGCTTCCACGAGGATGGGAAGACGATCTAGTTAATTGTGCAATATAGTCAGAATTGGAAGCGCATTATGAGCAGCGGTATATAACAGCACCTGATGATTTGCTCTATATATAATGTGATATAAATATACATGTATATATATATATATATATATAACACATACATACATATATATATATATATTATATAATATATACATACATACACACCACACACATATATATATACATATATATATATTATATATATATATATATACATATAATATACGGTCTTTCAAAATGTGACCTCGTGTGTACCGTTGGCGATTTTTTTCCCTCTGTCTTCCCTTCTCTGGATCTTACCTTCTATGTTTCCGACGAAGGGCTCTGCTCGAAACGTTAAACCCTCCTTCTTTCCTGAGCGTCCAATAATACTATACTTGTTCCACGTCCTCGCGTTGTGTGTTTTTTTTTTGTGCTTTCTTGTTTGGATTAACTTTATACACACACACACACACACACACACACACACACACATATATATATATGTATATTATATTAAATTAGAGATAAAACCACTACTAGGCAACTCTAATTTTTCCCTGTAAGTTTGGATTTACTCCCTAATATTATATACTAGCAGTATAGCCCGGCGTTGCTCGGGTTTGTAAGGGAAATAACTATAAAGCATTTTTAGAGAGTTATAGCCAAAAAATAGCGAAAAAATGGAAAAAAAATTATGGTAAATTTTTTTTGAGAGTAAAAAGGTCGAGTTGCGTCCCCTAGACAGTCTGTGGTTGTGTTTCTGATTCTCGACCCCATGTCGAATTCATCGATTTTTTCAGAAACTGGGGGAACTTTTCAAAATTTTCGCTGCGTTAGTTTTGAATTATGACATTGGGCTATGTGTGTGTCAATTTTCATCAGAATCGGTTGAAAGCCGTGGTCAGGGTGAGGGTACAACCTAACAGACACACAGACACACACACAGACAAACTGCCGTTTATATAATATATATATATATATATATATATGAATATAAGCAAACATTACTGCGTTCGAAAAATATCATCTTGTTTACTTGTTCATATCGTACAATACACACACACACACACACTCTCTCTCTCACACACACACACGCATATTAATCACAGAGAATATGTTAGTACAATAACAAAACAACGAAGAAGGAAAAGCTTCTTACAATGCAGCATGGGACAGGTTTGATAACCTTAGCATATTTCAGATACAGTGGCCTATCAACGTGAGAGGTAAGAAGACAATATATGGATGCACGTATGGATCTGGCACCTATACATACATGCATGTCAAGATATATACATACATCGGTACATGCACACCATACTAAATGTATGTGTATATGTATACAAGCACAGTGACTTCCAATGTCGTAAACATTACTACCACCATAACCAACATCACCATCACTACTACTACTACTACTAATACTACTACAGCTACTACTACTACAGCTACTACTACTACTACTACTACTACTACTACTACTACTATACTACTACTACTACTACTACTGTGAACCAAACTTGTCTATAGTATTGTATGTGTTGCAATAAGTAACAAAGACTATATTTCAACCAGTTTCTCATGTGCGGAATATTACCGTAACACACCAGCTAAAGCTGTCACATGACTTCCGTTCAGAGTGTTAGAAGGAATATATGTCAATCTCTCTTCTCCCCCCTCTCTCTCCCACTGTATATATATATATATATATATATATATACACACACACACACACACACACATATATATATATACACATATATATATACATATATATATATATACATATAAATATATACACACATATATATATACTTATATATATACACATAGCTATACACAGATATTTGTATACCTGTGTGTATGTGTGTGAATATATATATATATATACATAAATAGATGCTCAAATTTATATGTGAGGGGGTACATCTTATATATATCTTATATATCTATATATACGTATATATACACATACAAACAAATACACGCACACACACACACACACACACACACACACACACACACACACAGATGATTACGTATATAGACAGGTTCCTTTTAATTTTGCTCAAGAGAAGCGAAAAATGTCAGAAGCTCTCTGTTGTGTCCACT
>NW_021830086.1:0-5328 GCF_006345805.1 Octopus sinensis | reverse complement strand
CTAAGTTACGGGACGTGAACACACCAACACCGTTTGTCAAGCGGTGGTAAGGAGAAAGTATACACGCACACATACATATACCCACGCATACACATACACACACACATACACACACATATATATACTTTTATTCTTTTATTTGTTTCAGCCATTTGACTGAGGCCATGCTGGAGCACCACTTTTAGTCGAACAAATTGACCCCAGGACTTATTCTTTGTAAGCCTAGTACTTATTCTATCCGTCTCTTTTGCCAAACAGCTACGTTACGGGGACGTAAACACACCAACATCGGCTGTCAAGCGATGGTGGGGGCACAAACACAGACAAAACAAATACATACATACATACATACATACATACATGCATACATACATACATACATACATACATGTATGTATGTATGTATATTCGTGTACGACGGGCTTCTTTCAGTTTCCGTCTATCAAATCCACTCAAAAGGCTTTGGCCAGCCCGAGGCTATAGTAGAAGACACTTACCCAAGGTTAAAAATGAAAAATATTTTCTAAGCAATGTCCGAGTCTCTATTTGCTGTCCGGCAATGTTTATTCAGATGCATTTTGTAATGTCGGGCATGAAAATACCTTAAGCTAAGCCTGAAAACTATGAAGTCATAAAAGAATCATCCATAACTTGCAGCAAGCAACATTTATTAAAATATAAGTATTCAGAACACAGAATAACATGTAACAAAAACAATTTGCAAACATATTTACATTCCCATATAACAGTTAAGAACATCACCATTATTGTATTATGCATGTTCAGAAGTGTTTGTTCGACTAGGTGCTGCTGGCTTAATTACGCACGACTCAAGTTAGAGAAGGGGTGCGTATTATACACAAGGTTTAGGTTTTTCAGAAGTACAGTCCCCCCCCAAAAAAAAAAACCTGCGTATTATACTCAAGGGCGGACTATACTCGAAGATTTACGGTAATTTAATGCAGAAATACTTCGAGCCATCAACTACCAGCAAAATTATAATAACATGACGCAACAAAAACATTTTGGACCAAAAGGAGCGGCGACCACAAACTCAAGTACAGTGCGTGATGTGTGGATTGTTATGAACGACAACACCTCGTTTCATGTTTATGTCACCAAGTAGGTGGCAATGTGCTGACCAATAGCCGGATGGATTCTGAGAACTTTCAGAAAGAAGCAGGAAAATATACTGGTACTACGGAAAACATTTGTTTCTGACCTTCTGGACAACTGCTCTCAACTGTGATCACGCCACAGTGTCAGATTTATAGTGGCACTCGAGGCAGTTCAGCGGTGCTACATGAGAAAGATTGCATTAATGGAACAACTGTGCTACTGGGAAAGATTGAAAAAGTTACAACTTTACTCCCTGGAGAGATATACGGTGGTATACACAAGAAAGGTCCTGCTTGGGTTTGGCACCAAACTTTGCCATCGAGTTATGCCAGACCCCAAACGGGACGTCACTGCATTGTTCCAAAGATCTCACCCATCCCGTCTACAGTGAGAGCCATGTACTGCAATAGCTTGGGATTCAAAGGCCCACACGTTTTCTTTTATTCTTTTACTTGTTTCAGTCATTTTGAATGCGGCCATGCTGGAGCACCGCCTTTAGTCGAGAAAATCGACCCCAGGACTTATTCTTTGTAAGCCTAGTACTTATTCTATCGGTGTCTTTGGCCGAACCGCTAAGTTACGGGGCCGTAAACACACCACCATCGTTGTCAAGCGATGTTGGGGGACAAACACAGATACACAAACATATACACACACATACATATACATATACATATATACGACGGGCTTCTTTCAGTTTCCATCTACCAAATCCACTCACAAAGCTATTGAGCAGGTATCGCCACACTTCTGACTTTTCGTTCCATGGCCTTACTGATGTGCGATGTCAGAGAGACAGGTCTGTAGTTTTTGGCATCTGCTCTGCTGCCTCCTTTATGAATAGGGTATATTTTACTCTCCTTCAGCTTGTTTGGAAGTTTGCCAGTTGTAAGGAAGCTCTGAAAGAGGGACTGCAGTGGTCTTGCTAGGACTCGCTTACATGCTTTTAGAGGGGGTTAGCTGAGTTCGGGTTCATTTCATCTATAGCCCTTATTACATCGTCTTCTTTTATATTGATATAATCAATCATCACTGTCTCTATTTTTATATCTGCAGTGGTAAAAAAGTCAGCTGGATTACTGACTTACAAGTGTCCTAGGAGTGGAGTGAAAACACTTTTGAATTGCTCATTTAGTATTTCACTTATCCTCATTGGATTTCCTGTGAGTGAACCATCTTTTTCGAGGAGTGGCCCTACCCTGCAGTGCACTGAGGTTGTTTCTTTGGAAAACTTTTAGAAGGCTCTGGGGTTAGATTTTTTATTGTCTATAGCCCAGGCTTCTTTGCTCTTTCTTTTTCATGATTGAAATCAGTTGCTGATTTTTTAAAATCTCCAGCAGTTGTATTTTCAGCCGGGATTTTTCACTGTTTTCAGTTTGTTTAGGCGATTTGAAATTTTTGTACGCCGTCTCAAGAATTTTCCTCTCCCTGGGGATTTTGTTCTTGTGCACAGTGTCCTTTCTCTCTGGGACACATTTGTAGCATATGGCTTGCATTACAGACATGAATTGTTGAAGTTTCATGTCGACGTCCGGTGAGGAGAGAGATCTAAGCTAGTTTTGTTTGAAGCTCTGTTTTTCAACTTGTTTCCAGTTTGCCTTACGGAAGTTCAAGCTGGAAGGATTTTAAGAGTTTCTTGTAGGCTGCATGCCAATGGTTTCCTTTGGTCGTACATGGTCAGCTCTACCATGTTGTGATCCGAGAGTAGCGTCGACGTCACTTTCGCTTTATAGATGAGATCTATTTGCTGTCCGGCAATGTTTATTCAGACGTATTTTGTGATGTCGGGTGCGAAAATACCTTAAGCTAAGCCTGAAAGCAATGAAGTCATAAAGAATCATCCATAACTTGCAGTAAGCAACATTTATTAAAATAAAAGTATTCAGAACACAGAATAACATGTAAAAAACAATTTGCAAACATATTTACATTCCCATATAACATGTAAAGCAAAGATCCAGTATGTTACCTACCCTGGTTGTGTGTGTGTGTGTGTGTGTGTGTGTGTGTGTGTGTGTGTGTGTGTTGTGTGTGTGTGTACGGTATATTGTCCGAAGATTCTCTGAACCCACACGCAAAGCTCACAGTGGCAAGAGACTGACTCGACCAGCCTATATATACTATCTGATCGTATACATAGATAAAACTGAACGTGCGTATGTATATGTACACACACACACACACACACACACACACACAAACACACACACAAAACACACACACACACACACACACAAACACACACGCACACACACACATATACATGTATATACATACATACATATATGCATACATACATGCACACGTGTGTGTGGTGTGTGTGTGTGTTATCCGGTAAGCTTTGGCCCGGAACAAGCCCGGATTTCTAGATTTTTCCGGTTGCTGTAGCCACAGCCTAAATACATATGCTTAAAATGTAAAATAAGCTATGCAAAGTGAAGATCTATACAGTATTTAACAGGTTCAAATTAATACACATTAAAAACAGGATATCTTAGATGTTTAGTAATCCACTTCAAATTCTTAAAATATATCATGGTTTTACCATGTATACTGTGTAACGTTTATAGGATGAAAATACAACGAAGAGAAAGAACTTGATCTATCTATCTATCTATCTTGATTTTGTTTAGCGGACATGGACACAAATTAATAACCTTCTAATGTAGACAATGCTTAATCTTTATTGATCCACTTTAAAAAGTAAAGATAGATAGATAGATAGATAGATAGATAGATAGATAGATAGATAGATAGATAGATAGATAGATAGACAGACAGACAGACAGACAGGCAGACAGATAGATAGATAGATAGATAGATAGATAGATAGATAGATAGATAGATAGATAGATAGATAGATAGATAGATAGATAGATAGATAGGTAGATAGATAGATAGATAGATAGATAGATAGATAGATAGATAGATAGATAGATAAGTTTCTTTATTGGCCACACAGGGCTGCACACAGATGGGACAAGTTACAAGGTAGAGCTTTTCTTTTGGGGGATGAAAAAAAACAAAAGAAAAAAAAGGGGGTGGCGTAGGTTTTCGATCAAGAGGGATCGTAAAAGGGAAGAAAAGAACAAAAAAAATAATAAATAAATAAAATAAAAAATAAAAAGAATGAAAAGAAAAAAAAGAAAAGGAAAAGGAACAAAAGAAAAGAGAAATGAGAAAAGAAGAAAAAAGGGGAAAAAAAGGGGGAAGAGGAAAATTAAATAGATCGATAGATAGATAGATAGATAGATAGATAGATAGATAGATAGATAGATAGATAGATAGATAGATAGATATGTTTCTTTATTAGCCACACAGGGCTGCACACAGACAGGACAAAATTACAAGGTAGATCTTTTCTTTTGGGGGTAAAAGAGGGGGGTTTGGTTTTCGATCAAAAGGGATCGTAAATGGAAGGAAAGAGTACAAAAAAAGGGGGTGATAAAATAAAATTTTTTAAAAAAAAAAAGGAAAGGGGAGTTGAGGAAAAAAAAGGGGAGGTGAGGAAAAAAAGGGAAAGGAAAAAAAATTGATCAATAGGGATCGTTATCACAGAAATGTCAATATGAAGTGTAACGGGGAGGACAGGAAAGAAAAGCCTACGGAAAAGACCACGGTAACCTCGGTCAATGAAGTCACAGATAGATAGATAGATAGATAGATAGATAGATAGATAGATAGATAGATAGGCCTCATCAACTTTTTCAAGTTTCACTTGAAAAGGAAGATGAGAGTAGAGAGGGAAGTGATGCCTGGTAGCAAGTTTATTGAGAGGTGGGTGAATGTCGCAAGAATGGTCAGTATGAACGGACCAATTCTGAGGATACACCTGTGAAAATTGAAAGGAAATATAAAAGGAGAAAGGGGCTCTCTACCCCACTTTTGACCAGGCTCCCGTGGCTTTTATGGGTTTTCCCACGAGTAACCTTTCGAAGCGCCTCCCCCTATTGGCAGTTTTAATTGTTACTTACATTTCGTTGTTATCCTGTTTTTGTACACAGACTTTTTTCAAACGGACAAAACCCTTTGTAACTTTCGTCCTGTGTTTTGTCCCTTTATATTTTAATTGATTTTTGTTAGCCCTTGTGGCCAGTAAACGAACGAATTATTATTATTATTATTATTATTATTATTATTATTATTATTATTATTATTATTATTATTATTATTATTCATTATTATTATTATTATTATTATTCTTATTAA
>NW_021830084.1:0-5280 GCF_006345805.1 Octopus sinensis | reverse complement strand
TGATTCTATCATGAATGTTATTGAATGGGGTTGCAAATTAATCCGAGTTCGCTCTCACTGTTGTTGACCAATCAACACTTTGACTAGTTATAGCTGCGGTTTTTGAGAACACTACCCCTCGGTTTTAGTAAAATATTCTATTCAACTGTCTCGTTTAAATATCGGTGATGTCATTTTTTACCCTCTTGTTGGTGTTATTATAAGTGTGCAACATAGTTTATATCATAGCTTTTTCACATTATAGCATGTCATTTATAAGAAACGATTTCAAAGAAAAGCTGGAGTATATTGAACATTTACAAAAAAAAAAGGCAGAAACTGGAAAAGAATTTTGCACGATAAAATATAGCTTGGACGTGTTCATAAAGAAACAAGGATCTTTATGTCAATGATAAGTACACAACCGATTTATACGAATGCTTCAAAATATTTTATTAAAATGATGTCTATAAATCTATGGCGTAATATCAGAGACTGTCAAATTTCAACGAAAAAACAACAAGAACTAGCAATACTTCACAACCACAACAGTGTATATGTAAAAATTAGAAACGCACTAAGCTTGTTCCTTAAAGGAATATACCTGTCCAAGATGAAAATAGAATGGAATTACTTTGGCTGTCGAAAAGCTCTTTTTAAACACGATACCCACAGCATATACATTCCTTGAGAAACAGGAAAAAAGTAACTTCACAACATTACCACAATATATTGCGTTATCATAAAAACAGATGGGCAAATGGCATTACTATATTATATATGGAGAATTATCTTGGGGCCATGTCTGGCACTACATTCTGCACCCTAGCGATAAGTTAAATAACTGATTACCGTAAAACCCATGTAATTTATGCATTTAATTTCTTTCGCAAAAATAAAAATAAACTTGTGGGTAGATCGTTTCCAGAATTATTTTAGAATTTTTGTTTTACTGTTGTTGAAAAAAGACGTACAAACCGTAAACATTCGTACCGGAAGTTGACTCAATTAATGTCAGAATAGGTTTTTACAAAAAAAGGGGCTTAAATATAATGAAGTTGACTTTTATTTATGCTGGACGGTATAATGCTTACTTTTACTGTATAAATATACTAAAACCATTAATGTTTATTGGTAATTAAACTTAATTTGCAACACCTGTGTGTATTTATCAGCTTTGTTTTTGTTGATAATTCTTATCTATAACTTTTATTGTGTCTCGTGATTTGAGAAGACATACAGCAGTATGCTAAAGATTGGACATAATCGCTTGTGAGCAAGGAATGCAAAATAAACATTGTTATTAGTAACACAATTTTTTTGTAATTTAATAGCTTTTAATGTGATACCTGTTAAACAGAAATTATTTTCATTTAATGAAAATTTAATAAAATTTAATCGCAAGTGAAACTACGCTAAATACAACTAAATTGAGAACCTTTTCTCCCAGGCCATATCGGCAATTCTGAAAACTTTTGGGTGAGAATTTTACATGAGTAGAAGATTTTTTTAACAAATTTCATCTCGAAAATCACCTGCGTAACTTGCAAAGGTACGCAAATTACATGGATTTTTACGGTATAATAGTTAATATCGTAAAACAACAAATGGGAAATTCCTTTCCATAAGCTTACACAGGAAAATATTTAGACTTTCTTCTTTCACGCATACAGTTGTATGAAACATTTTCAAGAAGCAAACTGACTGAAAAATTGTATTACGTCAAAAATATATAACAATAGTATTTCAGGTATCTTTTAAACTAAGAAAGACAAAAATGTTCCAACGATGAAGTACCATCAAGGCCACAGATATCTCACATCGAATGGAACTCTTCTATCTAACCCATGAACAATATGCCGAAATTAGGTCACAAAAGCAAATGAAATCAATATGCAAAACCTTTTCACATCCTCAGCGAAACCCTTCATGAAATTTTCGCCTTCACTCAACAATGTGCGGTAGGTGAGAGTGCTGGAGAGCATGGAAATATCAACTACTTACAGTAAAATATATAATCATAATATACTCAATATATTTACAAATTTCTCTTGAGCTAAAAACCGTAACACACACACATATGTATGCATGTATACATGCATACATACATACATATACATATGTATATATATATGTATATATATATATATATATATATATATATATATATATATATATATATACACACGTTTATGTATTGGGTTTGCGATATACTTCATGTGAAATCGCGAGTGACGAAGAAAATATAAACTGATAATGATAATAAAGCAAAAGTGAAGAGCCATTAGATAGTGCATGTGTTCACTGGTAAAATGACCGTCCCCAAATATTCTTTTATTCTTTTATCCTTTTACTTGTTTCAGTCATTTGTCTGTGGCCATACTGGAGTACCGGCTCTAGTCGAACAAAAACCCAGGGCTTAATTTTTAAGCCTAGTACGTATTCTAGGTTTCGGGACATAAACGAACCAACATCGGACACAGACACACGAATACACACGCACACACACACACAAACATATATATATATATGCATGACGGGCTTCTTTGAGTTTCCTTCTACCAAATCCACTCACAAAGATTTGGCCGGCCCGAGGCTAAAGTGGAAAAAACACTTTCCCAAGGTGCCACGCAGTGGAACTGAACACGGAACTATGCGGTTGGGAAGCAAGCTTCTTACCACACAGTCACGCCTGCATTTATATAGACATACATACATACATACATACATACATACATACATAATCAGACAGATGCGAGGTGTGTATATGCGTGTGTATAAATGCTCATAGATTATATATTAACATTAGAACAATGTTTTGCAAATATAACGAAAATGGATTTCCTTTTTTTTTTAAACGCCATTTATATTAACAGAGTGCTGGAGAATTACGAAAACAATTTCATTTCGGTACATTTTCAGTCTAATGCCAATGAAAAATACAATCTGTGAAACAGCGCCATTGGCATTGCATGAAGTTCGTAGTATTCTTGTTTCAGAAAATCGGCAACATTACTTATTTGGTTATGAACTTAGATATACTTTGCAAGGGAAAATGTGAAAGCTCCTAGCATATGCTCGAGAGTATCAAAATTCCTCGCCGATAAGAATCAGTTACGTCATTTCTGATCCGCGTCATAGTAAGTGACCGGACATGGAAGCACATCGCGCACCGCTTTTATGTGATATCGTAAAATGGTTAACTCCATTAATAGCGACATGTTCTGTGATAGGTTCATTCCAAAGATATCCTCCAAGCTGCCGATGTATAGGATTCATATATATATATATATATATATAATATATATATATATATATACCTTTTGTAATCTTTTTATATCTCCTTTTTTATATAGATAAATATATATGTATATGTATAAATGCATATATGTGAGTGCATATATAGATAGGTAGATAGATAGATAGAATACAATTTTGAATTTGTACATATATGATACATATGCATATATAAATATATATATATATATATATATATATATTATATATATTATATATATATATATGTATGTATGTATGTATATGCATGGTTGTATTTATACGTATTAACGTGTGTGTGCCATTGTGCAGATCCATAAATATTAGGAGATGCAGTTGTTTTCTGGTGTGTATTACATACATGCAAATGTGCATTGGTACAAAATCTCTGCATCAGTCAATTTATCTGCATATTTATGGATCAGTAATGCCACACACGACCATTTCCAACATATTTAAGTGGAGGAAATATATATGTATACACACACACACACACACACACACACACACATATACTATATATATATATATATATATATATATATATATATATATATTAATATACGTATGTATGTGTATATATATATGTGTGTGTGGTGTATATGTATTTTGTGTATGTTTGTGTACTTGGACAGAAATAGACAGATCTGGAAAGAGACACATAAGAGATATAGATATTATGTATGATAGCAAATGTCTAAATAAAGATATACAATGGATACTGCCACACACATACAAGCGTACACGCGCACAGATGAGAATGTGTACGCGAGATTTTGTGTTTCTGTATGCGTGTGTGCGCACACGTATGCATGCTTGTATATGTTGGCGATTGACTGTAGTTCTTGCAATTGGTGTATCGTTTAGTCTGGTTTGATATATAGAGATGTTATATACATATATATTGCTGCGGATAGTAATAAATATGCATGAGTACACCGCCTTGCAAATATCATTTGGACGATTAGAGGCAGGGACTAAAAACAGAGAAAAAGAGGTACAGTGAAGCAAGAAAGGAGACACACATGTGCACATACATGCTGGTATCTTCAGGTACATTTGAGCGAAGGTGCAGTGCCTGATGTAAAACGGATTAAAGAAGGCTGGTCTAAACGGAGATAAGTAGAAGCTGAATGGGTTATTGGTTTCTTGGAGGAAGAAGGGCTGGATAGCAAGGGAGATATGCAGAGTTAAATAGGATAAAAATATGCACAAGAAAGTGAAGTACAGGTTCAATAGTATCGTCTGGAATGTTTCGGTATCTGATGTATTATTCTTACATGCATAATACATACATGAGTTTGCTTCCTTTATTGGTATTAATTTGTGAATATGCAATTGTATTGTATAATGCTGAGCACGCTTATTGATACAAACATGTACATATTTTTAGATACTTACACGAAGAAAGTAACGAAACGGCTGTAATCATATGGAAATCATTTGCCAAAATACAATCTCCATCTCTCACATCTGTTTATACAAGAATATTTTGTTAAGTTTTGTTGAACAATTAAATCAAATAACCTAGTCTTCGGTGCAATACTTTTATTTATAAAAATTATTAATCTCTAATAAGCGAGGAGGTGCTGGAAAGTTCCTGGATTTCGGTAAAAGAAAATGAAGGAGAATTAGTTCATTATGATTTTATTCAACATATTCCTCTCACGGATTCATAAACTTATTGCAGCTGGCGTTTCAGTGTTTTTAAGTCGTGTAAGACAACTCAGAAGGTTGGGCCTCTAACCAGTTCTTTCACGATACTCTTAAAGTCAGGAACTTTTCAGCACCCCATCTTGTATCCATGATATCGGTTGCATTATTTTGATTAGTATTGTGATATATGGAAAGCCATATTAGCTACAAACGGAACGATTTTGAAAGTTTTGTCTTCTTTCCGTTTCTTGTTTTTGCTTGAACAGAAAAATAATATGCAATGGACCAACATGATTGTTTTCATAACCCGTTCCGTTCTTATCAGAGATTTGTTCTGCTTAAGGGGAGAAATGAATACAACTTTCATCA
>NW_021830083.1:0-5315 GCF_006345805.1 Octopus sinensis | reverse complement strand
AACAAGTAAAAAAGTAAAAGAGTAAAAGAGATAGATAGATAGACAGATAGATAGATAGATAGATATATAATAGATAGATAGATAGATAGATAGATAGACAGATAGATAGATAGATAGATAGATAGATAGATAGATAGATAGATAGATAGATAGATAGATAGATAGATAGATAGACGATGATAGATAGATTTTAAACACAGATAGATAGATAGATAGATAGATAGATAGACAGATAGATAGATAGATAGACAGATAGATAGATAGATAGATAGACAGATAGATAGATAGATAGATAGATAGATAGATAGTCAGGCAGACAGATAGATAGATAGATAGATAGTCAGGCTGACAGACTGACAGACAGACCGGCAGAGAGACAGACAGACCGGCAGGCAGACAGACAGACGGACAGACAGATAATAGATAAATAGATAAATGATAGACAGACGCATATATATGTTTAGTGTGCTATATTGTTTGAGAGAAAATATCAGGTTCGTCTGATGTGAATTTACCTTTTAGGAATAGCAGTAAGTTAGGCAGAAGCAAACATGCTACAAAGTCAATGAAATCTATAGATCCATTTGCATATGCATCTCAAATTGACATGCACAGTGTTGTGCCTAATACACGCATGCACATGCACAAACACACATATGTATGTAAGTAGGTATGCAGCCAGCATGTGTCTTTATAAGGCCGATGAGTTTGAGCTGATGGGCGGCGGAGGATGGGGGGTGGGGGGAATGGCAGTGAATATATATGACATTATTGATGATGAACATGATTATGATATAGAAGAGGATGCCAATAATGTTGATGAAGATGATGACGATGATGGTGGTGGTGGTGGTGGTTGCGGTTGCGGTGTTGATGATGATGATGATGGTGGTGGTGGTGGTGGTGGTGGTGGTGGTGATGATGGTGATGATGGTGATGATGGTGATGATGATGATGATGATGATGATGATGATGATAATGGTGGGGGTGATGATGATGATGATGATGGTCGTGATGGTGGTGGTGAACGATGATGATGATGCATCCACAAATAGAAAGTCACCTTCATTCAAAGAATTGATGGATATATGTTATACACCCACATATGCATACATATACATACATATATATATATCTAAGTAAATAGGTATATATGTGTATACATACCATAACATACATATATATATATATATATATATATATTATATACATAATCTATATATATATACTACCTACATATATATATATACATATATATATATAATATATATATAATACCTATATATATATATATATATATATATATATATATATATATATATACATAAATCTATATATATATATACATACATATATATATATGTACATACATATATATATATATATATATATGTACATACATACATATCATATATATATTTAAATATATCTATGTGTGTGTTTATATATCTATATAATATATATATATATATATATATTGTATATATAAGCAGATACAGATATACACATGCAGATATACTTCCCCCGTATATCATTCAACACAGTGATTAGACAATATCAAAAGCTATTATTGTCATCAATATCATATGTTATAAATGATACGACCGACCGGAGAAGAAATGAAATGCCGAACAAGATATTGTGTCAACATATTAACTCACAAAATCTACATATACTCAAAGATACTCAGTCACACACACACACACACACACACGCATGCAAAGAGAAAGTGAGTAGTTAAGTATGTAATTTGTCATATAATATATAAGCTGTTTGATTTAGTTATTGTCTAATAAGCTGGTCCTGACCAAACTTGTTCAATGGATAATGTCAAAGTTAATTTACTTGGCCAGTGAGAGAGAGACTCACAGATGTAAATATATGTAAACACACACACACACACACACACAGAGGGAGAGAGGGAGAGAGTCATCTCTATTCTCATTATTGAAATTGCCATCATTATTAAAACCATCAACGTGGCCATTACCACCTCCAACACCATCATCATCATCAACATCATCACCATTATGATCATCGTCATCGTCGTCACCATCAACATCATTGTTATTGTCAGCATCATCATCATTGTCATAATCATCATCATCATCATAATCCTTTCTACTATGGGCACAAGGCCTGAATTTTGAAGGGAAGTGGCAGTAATCAATTACACAACAACAATAATAACAATATTAATAATGATAATAATAATAATAATAATAATAATAATAATAATAATAATAATAATAATAATAATAATAAGACCTACCAAAAACTGAGCAAATATAAAGATCTTGAAATAGAAATCAGTAAAATGTGGAACCTGAAGACTAAAACAATACCTGTTGTCATAGGTGCCCTGTGAATGATAGCAAAAGGGGCTGATTGCTACCTAACTCAGATACCAGGAAACCCAAAAATGGCAGAAATTCAAAAGATAGTGCTCATGGGAACTGCTCATATCCTACGCAAAATACTTTCTATGTAATCTCAAGGTTTAAAACAAACATAATTTTTTTTTTAGACATCCACTAGTACAAAAAAAAAACCCAACCAAATGTATGGCACACTATACATAACAGCAACGTGAACTTCCAGCCTGTTGTCTCTTGATGTCTCTGGGTGAGACTTGGAGCCAACTTGTACAAATATAAAGCAACAGTCAAACATATAATAATAATAATAATAATAATAATAATAATAATAACTAGAAAAGCGCTTGGGGAGCAAAACCTCCACCAAGCAGTTCATTTCCACCCATATACATGAATGCTGAAAATCGCCCAATTTCCCAAACCGATGCCAGCAAAAACATAACCACCTTGGTGGTGGTAAAAAAAAAGATGACAGCAATATGATATTTTTAAAATTCCTTTAAAAACAGGAATCATCCCAATAGTCAAGGCTTGTCATGTCATCCTCTGCAGACCTCCACCAAGCAGCTCATTTTAAGATAGATAAAATTACTAATAAGGAAATGAAAATAAACTTTGGAAACAGCAACGCCACCATAGGTTACGTGGAAACGTTGAACGTGTTTTCAAGGGAGATAATCAAATATCGTAACATTGTAATACTTCATGTAAAGTAAATATAACAATTGAAAGATCTTTCTAGAACCCACAAAATTTCTGGATCACTACCAAAATTTCATCGTCTGTTCCTTGTCTTATTACCAACTTTTTCTGCAAGTTTCATCAAATGCTGTTCACAACGTTTTGAGTTATTTTGCAGACAGACAGACAGACAGAGGGACAGACTGACAAACCAGCGCTGATGAAAACATAACCCCCTTCCTTGGCGGAGGTAATAATAATAATAATAATAATAATAATAATAATAATAATAAACAACAATAATAATAACAATAATAATAAATGCCCTGATGCAGTACCAGGCAGTGGCTCTCATGGCTTCTGATCTTAACTGATTGCAAGTGTTATCATGTACATTGTTTTGTCTTGGTATAAAAGATGGGCTACAGCAAATATTCTGCTCAATACCACAGATTTGCTTGTCAGTGTTGTTTGACCATAACTAGTTGAGCCTGTCCCTTAGTGGCTGATGATACATCCATCTCTGGTCATGAGCAGAAGTTGTGGCAGAGCATCATAGCCATGTGGTGAGAGGAATTCTTTGGAGTTTGACTAATTCACCTTTGGAAACGTTGGTGTTTCATTCAACATCCTTAAATAACCCTTATTCAGGGACCTTTTGAGTGGGATGGGCTACTTGACCTGAAGAAAATTCTAACTGGGCCCCCACCTACAAGGTTATGCACTGTTTATTTTGATATGAGATTACCATGTCGTGCACATATGGTTGTGATGCATGTGCCTGGTATACCCTTATCTGATGAGTAGTCATGATGAGTATACTGGGCTTTGTATATTTTATCCCAGTGACACTTTGATGGCATGGTCTGCTCTCTCAAATTTTTCCACAAAGCCAGCCTCGCCTGGCCCCTGTGCTGGTGGCACGTAAAAAGCACCATCCGATCGTGGCCGTTTGCCAGCCCCGTCTGGCACCTGTGCCGGTGGTACGTAAAAAGCACCCACTACACTCACGGAGTGGTTGGCGTTAGGAAGGCATCCAGCCGTAGAAACATTACCAGATCAGACTGGGCCTGGTTCAGCCTTCTGGCTTCCCAGACCCCAGTTGAACCGTCCAACCCATGCTAGCATGGAAAGCGGACGCTAAATGATGATGATGATGATGATGATGATGATGATGATGGCAGCAATTTGAGTGAGAGGATAAGTCAATTACATCAGCCCCAGTATTGAAATGGTACCTATTTTATCAACCCTGAAAGGATGGAAGACAAAGTCGACCTTGGCGGAATTTGAAATCAGAATATAAAGGACAAATTACTGCTGAGCATTTAGTCTGGCCTGCTAATGATTCAGCCAGCTCACCACCTTAATAATGAAAATAATAATAAATGATAATAATAACAATAATAATAATAATCCTTTCTACTATAGGCACAGGGCCTGAAATTTGGAGGGAGGGGACTAGTCAATTACACTGACCCTAGTGTTTCACTGGTACTTATTTTATTGACCCTGAAAGGACAAAAGGCAAAATCAACCTTGGTGGAATTTGAACTCAGAACATGAAGAGAGATAAAATAGTGCTAAAAATTTTGCCCACAGTGCTAATGATTCTGCCAGCTTTCAACCTTCATAATAACATTGATGATAATACTAGTAATAATAATAATAATAATATGGGCTACTCAACCTGAAGAAAATTCTAACTGGGCCCCTGTGCTGTTTATCTTGATATGAGATCACCATGTCGCGCACATATGGTTGTGATGCATGTGCCTGGTATACCCTTATCAGACGGGTAGTCATGATGGGTATATTGGGCTTCGTATATTTTACCCCAGTGTCACTTTGATGGTTTAACACAAAAATCGAGTAAACAATAAAATAACAATACAATTAAATTATAAAATTCCTGAAAAGGGGCAATTTTATTGTTTAATTGTATTCTTAATTGTCATTGTTATTTTATCGTTTACTAAAATAATAATAATGATAATAATAATAATAATAATAATATAATAATAATGATAGTAATGATAATAATAGTAATAATATAGGTGTAGGAGTAGCTGTGTGGTAAGTAGCTTGCTTACCAACCACATGGTTCCGGGTTCAGTCTCACTGTGTGGCACCTTGGGCAAGTGTCTTCTACTATAGCCTCGGGCTGACCAAAGACTTGTGAGTGGATTTGGTAGATGGAAACTGAAAGAAGCCTGTCGTATATATGTATATGTATGTATATATATATATATATAT
>NW_021830082.1:0-5695 GCF_006345805.1 Octopus sinensis | reverse complement strand
AGATTATTAATGTTTACTATCCCACTATTATTAGTCTAATGGGTAAATCTGCATTCGCTTCTCTAGATTACAAATATTTTCTTGGTTGTAAATCGTAAACGATTGCAGAGAATACGGACGCTGGTAGATCTTCAAATTAATCTTTTGATTCAGCGGCATAATTAAACAGTTAAAACGACCGCCAGGTGTTTAAGCTGTACAGAGCATGCGCAGCTGCATATGCAACCCGCCATTACAATAGGAAGAATTATGGGACTTTGTTGAAATCTGACATGGCTGTAAGATTTATTTTGTAGCTTATTTCAAATTAACCTTATTTCGAAGGCCAAACCGAGAGTGATACACACACACACACACACACACACACACACATATATACATTAAATTTGGTCAACCTATATCTGAGGGGTCTAATATGCTTCATCTATGAAAATTTAATCATAACTATGGAATTCCGTCGTACATATGCAGTCCATACGGAAGGTGCACTTGCGAATTGAGTTTCAAATGGGAGACACTGTACATGTATGTTTGGCTATGATTTACAAAACAAGAAGAAATGTATTCAAAGCTAGTGATAATGACTAGCTAAAAATATGTATGAATGTCATTATTCGGTTTTAATAGAATATTTCTGGCCAACAGAAAGAGAGACGGCTTCTAACTTAGTTCCAAGTATCTTTCATTGGAATTTCAACAACATGAACAGGATATTTTTGTATGCATGTATGTATGTATGTATGTATGTATGTATGTATGTATGTATGTATGCATGTATGTATGCATGTATGTATGTATGCATGTATGTATGTATTATGTATGTATGTATGCATGTATGTATGTATGTATGTATGTATGCATGTATGTATGTATGCATGTATGTATGTATTATGTATGTATGTATGCATGTATGTATGTATGTATGTATGTATGTATGCATGTATGCATGAATGTATGTATGCATGTATGTATGTATGTATGTATGTATGCATATATGTATGTATGTATGTATGTATGTATGTATGTATGCATGTATGTATGCATGTATGTATGTATGCATGTATGTATGTATTATGTATGTATGTATGCATGTATGCATGTATGTGTGTATGTATGTATGTATGCATGCATGTATGTATGTATGTATGCATATATGCATGTATGTATGCATGTATGTATGTATGTATGTATATAAGTATGTATGTATGTATGCATGTATGTATGTAACTATGCATGTATGTATGTATGTATGTATGTATGTATGTATGTATGCATGTATGTATTTATGTATGCATGTATGGATGTATGTATGCATGCATGAATATATGAATTTATGTATGTATATATGTATGTATGCATGTATGTATGTATGCATGCATGTATGTATGTATGTATGTATGTATGTATGTATGCATGCATGTATGTATGTATGTATGTATATATGTATGTATGTATGCATGTATGTATGTATGTTTGTATGTATGCATGTATGTATGTCAGGTCACTTTCGAGTGCTACTGGTAACATGTAACCCAGTACAACCTGTTGCATTGTCGGGTCGTCGGCGACTAAACCGGCAACCCCACGAAGCTTGCTTCGTGAGGAGAGAGTTTATTGGACACCCTGCGGGATGAAAAAGAAAACCCGTCAAAGAGCGGAGGAACTCTTGAGAGTCAACGGCCATCCAATATGTCTTAAGGCTGTATCATGCGCGGGGACATAGAAATAATCGGACTGAATACCAGATCGCGCGATTAAACCATTGGGAGTAAAGGACTCCTAGACTTTGTAAGGGCATCCCTCTAGGATAAGGTAACTCAGGTAACTGGGATAACTCCGATATAAAACCTGCGGCTCAGTGGTTACCGATGATGTTGACTTGTCCTTCTTTTCGGATTATGGCTGCTGTTGCTTAGTGACTGGGATTGACACAGTGCACAGCCTTTCCTCGCTTTAAAAAAAATCTTCATGCACAGCCATTGCAAGATAACAACATTGATTAAGCTTCGTGCAATGGCCATACACGATAATGAGGGGGCAGCCACCAAGTATGTATGTATGGATGGATGGATGGATGTAAGTATGTATGCATGTATGTATGGACGTAATTATGTATGTATGTATATATGTATATATGTGTATATGTGTCTATCCATATATACTTGCTTACATTCAAAAATACATTTATGTATACATGTATACATACGTACATGTATGTATAAATATATGCATACTTGTATGTATGTATGAAAGTATGTATGTATGTATGTATGTATGTGTGTGTATGTATGTATGTATGTTTATATGTATGTATGTGTGTATGTATGTGTGTATGTATATATATATATGTGTGTGTGTGTATGTAAGTATATATGTATGTATGGGGGTATGTATGTATGTATGTATATATGTATGTATATACGTGAGTGAGGATGTATGCATGTATGTATGTATTTATGTGTGTATGTATGTATGTATGTATGTATGTATGTATGTATGAATGTATGTATGTATATATATATGTGTGTATGTATGTATGTATGTTTGTATGTATGTATGTATGTATGTGTGCATGTATGTGTGTATGTATACCTGAATGTATGTGTGCATGTATGTATGTATATATGTATGTATGTGTGTATGTATGTATGTATGTATGTAAGTATGTGTGTATGTATGTATGTATGTATGTATGTATATATGTATGTATATACATGAGTGTGTATATATGCATGTATGTATGTATGTTTGTATGTGTGTATGTATGCCTGTATGTATGTATGTATATATGTATGTATGGGTGGGTGGGAATTGGTAGGTTTTGATTTTGATATTCACATAAAACTTTTCTAATCCGATTAACGCTTGTTGTGAAGAATCCAATCCGAACGGCGGACTTCATTAGATTAAGTCTTGCGATTACTGTGTGGGTTGAACGAAATACTTCCCACACTGGATATTAAAACAGTGTGTGAGTGTGTGTGTGTGTGTGTGTGTGTGTGTATGTGTGTGTGTCAGTGTATGTGTGTGTGTCAGTGTATGTGTGTGTGTGGGAGTGTGTGTGTCAGTGTGTGAGTGTGTGTGTCAGTGTATGTGTGTTTGTGGGAGTGTGTGTGTCAGTGTGTGTGTGTGTCTGTGTGTCAGTGTATGTGTGTGTGTGCGTCAGTGTGTGTGTGTCAATGTGTATGTTTGTGTGTGAGTATATGTATGTGTGTGTAAGACAATGTATCTGTGTGTGTGTGTCAGTGTGTGTGTCAGTGTGTGTTGGTGTGTGTTGGTGTGTGTGTTGGTGTGTGTGTATGTCAGTGGTGTGTGGTGTGTGTGTGTGTGTGTGTATGTGTGTGTGTCAGTGTATGTGTGTGTGCAGTGTATGTGTGTGTGTGGGAGTGTGTGTGTCAGTGTGTGAGTGTGTGTGTCAGTGTATGTGTGTTTGTGGGAGTGTGTGTGTCAGTGTGTGTGTGTGTCTGTGTGTCAGTGTATGTGTGTGTGTGCGTCAGTGTGTGTGTGTCAATGTGTATGTTTGTGTGTGAGTATATGTATGTGTGTGTAAGACAATGTATCTGTGTGTGTGTGTCAGTGTGTGTGTCAGTGTGTGTTGGTGTGTGTTGGTGTGTGTGTTGGTGTGTGTGTATGTCAGTGTGTGTGTGTGTGTGTGTTAGTGTGTGTGCGTATGTGTGTCTGTGTGTCAGTGTGTGTGTGTTGGTGTTTGTGTCAGTGAGTGCTTGTGTGTGTGTGTGTCAGTGTGTGTGTGTCAGTGTGTGTGTGTCAGTGTGTGTGTGTCAGTGTGTGTGTGTGTGTGAATGTGTGTGTGTGTCTTTGTGTCTGTGTATTTGTCGGTTGAACGAAATACTTCCCACACTGAATATTAAAACAGTTTCCCAAGAATAACAAATAAAATTAAATAACAACATTAGTAAATAAATATATCATAATATATCCAGAAACAGGAATCATTTCACTTCACACGTGTCTCTCATTCATCAAAATATTTTGCTAATTCTTGTGTGACAATATCAAACCATCTCTTTCCAATAATTAAAACTGTCAGATAAGTTCACACCCGCTTTTACAGTTCCACCAATCGCATTGGTTCATAAATTTACGATAAGATCTATGCCAGAGCTGGGTTGTTGTGCGCTCAATAAATACGTGGAATTCAGTTACAGGTCTTCAGCTTCAACCTCGCATCTCGATCTTTTGTTGAAGCCACACGAAGTATCACGTACGACCGACAACTGTCACCAGAATGGATTTCGCACAACTGTCCAGGAATATTTCGCAGCGTTATTCCATTTCTTCTCTCATAGCTTTTGGGGTTCTTCTCGTTCTGACGATCGTGATTCTTCATCAAGATTCAAGAATGGGAAAAATGGAAGAGAAATCGAAAACGGTAAGTCATGGATTTTTTGTTAATATATGTATGTCTTTATGTATTTATATATGTATGTATGCGTGCATGTATGTATGCATCTAGGTATGTATGTATGAATATATGGATGTATGTACATACCGATGGATGGATGGATGGATGTAAAGATGTATGCATGAATCACGTACATATGTTCCTATGGAGCTCACACACACACATAAGATCACACACGTAATCACACACGAACACACAGGCGCACACACCTAAACATACATATATATACATATAGATATATTTGTATATATAATATACATATATATATGTATATATAAATATACATATATTTGAATATATTAGTGCTGGAACATATATAGATATATATACAAACAAATATATGCGTGTGTGTATCTATCACTGTATCTCTCTGTCTATCTCTCTCTCTCTCTCTGTCTATCTCACTGTCTATCTCTCTCTCTCTATTTATCTATATATATATATGTATGTGTGTGCGTGTGTGTGTGTGTGTGTTTGTGTAGAAATATATTCTTTGACCTGTTTCAGTCATTTGACTGCGGCCATGCTAGTGCACTGCGTTTAGTAGGACAAATCGACTTCAGGAATTATTCTTTGTAAGCCTATTGCTCATTTTATCGGTATCTTTTGCCGAACCGCTATGTAACGGGGACGTAAACACACCGACATCAGTTGAGAATCGATAGTGGTGCGACAATAACAGACACATACATAAAACATAGATACATACACACTATGTGTGCTATACACACAGACACACACACACACACTTACATCTATATATATATATATATATATACATATCATATATACATACACACATATATAGTTACGTATGTATGTACATACATATCTATCTATCAATCGATTTATCTACATATCTAACTATCTATCTATCTATCTATTTTTTTCTATCATCTATCTATCTATCTATCTATCTATATATATATATATATATATATATATATATATATTAATATATATATATATATATATATATATATATATATACACATATATATATATATACATATATACACATCCTAAGTAAACACAAAGAAGGGTGGAATTGTACTCCTGTCCGATCGCTCTTTCACCAGACATAATCCTGGAGAGGGAAATAAGTGCGTAATGTAAAAAATCTAATGGTGGGGTTCTAGCATGGCCATGCCCTGTGGCTGCAACGTTTAGCCCTATTAATATTAGTGTTAAGTATTATATCTAGATGTACACTTACACACAGGCACATAAACAGACACATACAAACACACACACACACACACATAGGAATAC
>NW_021830080.1:0-5340 GCF_006345805.1 Octopus sinensis | reverse complement strand
CAAATTAACACATACATCCCAAAACCTAAATAACAAACCCAATAACACACACGACACATTCACACACAAAACACACACTCACACGCAAAACACTCACACACAAAAGATACATATACTCCCTCACATATACGCCTATACATACTCACTAAACTCGACATATACAACAATACTTACACACCCACAAAAAACATTATATACATTTATGAGCTTTAACTCACCTTAGCATCTCTAACAAACAACTTGCAGTAACCCAATCCCATTCTCTATGCCTACCTCACTACTACACTATTCCATTCATATATACATATATATATATATAAAGGCGCGTGGCTTGGTGATTAGGATATTCGGCTTATGATCGTAAGGACGTTAGTTCAAATCCCGGCAACGCGTTGCGTCCTTGGGAAAGACACTTATTTCACGTTGCTCCAGTCCACTCAGCTGGCAAAAATGGGTAGTACCTGCATTTCAAAGGGCCAACATTGTCAACTCTGTGTCGCGCTGATTGTCCCTGAGAAACTACATTAAGGGTACACGTGTCTGTGGAGCGCTCAGCCACATGCTTGTTATATAATGAGTGCGTGTGCGGGGTAACATCACAAAAATAATGATGGGAAAGATGGCAGTATTATGAAGAGTTGGCGTTAATCATAAAACGTGAAAGTTGCTATCTCACCCTTGTGCTCTTTATTTTTTTGTATATCTCTCTTTCTTTCTTCCTCTTTCTCCCTATCTTTCTCTCTCTCTCTTTCTCACATTTTACACATCGAGAATTGTTAAACTCTGATGACCTCTCATCAATCACACACATACACACACACACAAGCTCTCGCAAACATATCCGTTACGTACATGTATGCGTGCATGTATGTATGTATACATGCACATAGACGTGCACTCATTAATATACAAATGCGTTCGCATATAGTTTTTTATATCGCGTATTCATTTATTTTTGTATTTATTATATTGAATATCCACATTGCCCTTGCGTATATATAGGTAAGTGTGAGTGTGTATGCATGTATGTACTTGTGTGTGAATGAGCGAGAGAGAGAGAGAGAGAGAGAAGAGAGAGAGAAAGGAAACACTGCGCATATACAAAGATGTATATGTGTACGGATTGCACTCAAAATACACACGTATATATATGGTATATACATGTATGCATGAATGTAGAGTGTATATATATATGTATATGTATGTATATATATATATATATATATATATATATATATATATATATATATATATATATATATATATATAAAACTATGTATGTATATAGAAGTATATATGTATTATATATATATATGTACACGTATGTGGTGTATGTATGTGTATGTGTGTGTGCGTGTTTGTGTGTGTATGTGTGGATATAATTATATGAATGTGTATATACTTTCAGCCTCGCAACTGTGCATTGTTTATATACAATTTTCTTTTTTAAAGCGGAAGTGTAATTATAATCAAACGGATGTTCTACCGCCGTGCTCATCTTTAATAATTCATACGCCATCTTGATTATTTTTTCTTCTGTTTTTGGACTTTATATTATTTATAGGACAGCATTGAAATATAATTGAATCGTATAAGGGTTAATGATGTTCCGCAACTGAAGGAAAATTTATATGACCTTTCACATCTTTAGGGTGAACTATTTTATAGGATGGGAATGAAAGAAAAATAATTCCATTAGTTTTCTTCATTGGTTCTCTCTCTCTCTGTCTCTCTCTTTCTCTGTCTCTCTCTTTCCCTCTCTCTTTCGCTCCTTTTTCCCTGTATTTTGACCTCAGTTTTAAGTTTAATGTAGCTGTATTTCTACTTGCTTAATGTTTTTCGTTTCGTTTCGTTTCGTTGTCGAGTTAACAGTCGTATGTATGATGTTTGGTAATATCTCTATCCTGTAAGCTGATGATGTCGGTTCGATTTCAACAGGAGCAATATTTACATTTCACTTCTCGAAACTACTCATACAAAAAGTTTTTGATGGCACTCAACAGCCTCGGAGGCAGTGACTCTTCTCACTCATCTATTGATGCCAGTTTACTAGGAATACAAGCAGCATAAAGCAAATTTAGCTGTCAGAGATACATTCACTTAAAACCGATGAAATGTATGAAGCTATTTGTATAACCTGTATCTTGAATTGAAGGAAGGGCTTCAAACACAAACAGTATCAGCACGACTAGGTATAACTGTTTGATTCGACCCAGTTACATACTTGTTAAAGTTTAGCTCTGCCAGTATCAGAGGTGAATATCAAAGCCGACCAAGGCGGTGAGCTGGCGGAATTGTCAGCTCACCGGTCAAAATGCTTAGCAGCATTTCGACCGTCCTTACGTTCTAAGTTCAAATTTTGCCGAGGTCGACTTTGCCTTTCATCCTTACGAAATCTTCTTTCTTCTTCTTCTTCTTCTTCTTCTTCTTCTTCTTCTTCTTCTTCTTCTTCTTCTTCTTCTTCTTCTTCTTCTTCTTCTTCTTCTTCTTCTTCTTCTTCTTACAGCATTCACTCGGGGTGGGTTGAGCTGGCTTCATTCATCCTCAATGCTGCATCTCTCACAAACGCCGACCAGGCCTGGTGATTTGAGGCTAACGACCGCGTGATCCTTTCGAAATCGATAAAATACGTACCAGCTAATCACTGGAGTTAATGTAATCCACTATCCCGCTCCTTCGAAATTGCTGGCCTGACACCAAAATTTGAAATCAATATCAAACCAACGTTACTGGTGTTTAATTTCTGAATGCAGTATGATGAAAATAAATACTTTAAAAATGTATTTACACCCATACTCTGTTGCTTCTAGCCCCTACTTCTTTAACTTGAAGAATTGCCGTATTCAATGTCTTATATTCAAGACATCTTTCTGCTTAGTTCCTTTGACTCCATGCAGAACATGGAGCGCCAATAACGGATCTCCATTTGTCTCTATCTTTGGCATCAGATTGCAGTTGTCCTCAAGGGTAACCACCATCCAGTGCTTGAGTTTCTGCGGACCTTGTCCATATTGTTTTTGATCTACTACGCTTCCGTCTACTTTAAGGTATCCATCGGAGGGTTTGTCTTGTAATCGTGGAAACAGGTTTCTGTATGCTGTGTCCCAGCTAACCTCGTTTCGTCCTCTTGATCTGGGTTTCGATAGGCTGCTACTTCACCTGTTACCCCAAAGCCTTCTTTATGAGTCTGTTTTGCAAACTCACTTGAAGGATTTACCGGAGACATCTATTGACAAACGTGTAGAGCCCGTCAATGGATAACTCTGTAACTTGCCATGTTACACATGTGTGGAGGCACATGGCCTAGTGGTTAGAGCAGCGGACTCACGGTCGAGGGATCGCGGGTTCGAATCTCAGACCGGACGATGTGTGTGTTTATGAGCGAAACACCTAAGCTCCACGCAGCTCTGGCAGAAGGTAATGGCGAAACTTCTGCTGATTCTTTTGCTACAACTTTCTCTCCCTCTTTCCTCCTGCATCTTGCAGCTCACCTGCGACGGACCGGCGTCCCGTCCGGTTGGGGAACCTATACGCCAAGAAACCAGGAAACCAGTCCTTATGAGCTAGGCATGGCTCGAGAAGGAACAAACAAAACAGCATGTTACACATGCGTTCAAAAGAACCATATTTAAGTTCCTGTTAAAAATCTTGAGTTTCGTGTTTGTTGATAAGGTCAATGATCTCCATATGGATCTGAGCATCCCGAAAGCAGCTGTAACATTCCTAGTCCTTGTTTTTATCCAAGAATTGCTCATTGCTAAATGAAAAACTATACTGATGTTTGCTACACCTCTGTTCTCAATTTGATATCGTTGTTTAGTCTCCTAAGAGAGGTCTGGTCGAGAAGATCTAAGATCAAAGACATTTCTGTCAAGATCACTCTGTTCGACTACATTATTTACTGAGTTCTTTTTTTAAGACGATGGAAAACGGGTTTTCTTGTAGATCCAGCAAAGGCTCCTTCATTGGTTCAGTTTTTTACGTAGAATGATTGATGTGCGTTGTTCTAAATTTTATTGGTTACCAGATTTCCATATTATTTTGCCAGTTAAACATTGATAGGCTGGAGTTGTCAACGGATAGATAGATGGATAGTGATTGTACTGACTGACAATGAATGGGTTATTTGCTCCTTATATACTAATCATCATTACGCAGTGTACGTTGTAAGTAAGGCACACTTAGTACTCACTGGCCTAATTTAGGTATAAATATGTGCAACCCAATGTTAAATGTGGCAAAAACAACAATGCAATTAGTTTTGTTATCTTGTTGTGCTTAGCTATCTTCTTATTACTTGGAGTAGATCAATTGCTTCCTTTTAATACAAAGTGTTATATAACTCACCCTGCCTTCAATACTTCAATATTTTTATCAGTCGAGCAATCGTTTTACCAGCTGTATGGTCCATTAGCAGTCTGATCAAACTATATTGAAATAGCGTATTTCTAAGTAGATATCGTTGCGGATGACCAGCGAAAAAATTAATGGCATTGCTGTTATACACGTTGTTGCACATTGTTTGCGCAAGACAACCCTTAAAATATTAATTAATTAAGCTGTAAGTAGGTACCGTTAGAGACAGTAATGATTCATCACTGTGGGCACTAGTGTTGTAAGAAGAACGGTTGTTTCGTTAACTCGCGTCGTTGAATTTAATTCCTTTTGTGTGCATACTTGGAGAAGGATAACTTTTTTTAAAGTGACTTATCTCTTGATACAGTATACGAAGATGAAGGCTTTAATGACACCCTTACAATTCAGTTTGCCACTGCTGTTTAGGTAGGTATTTTGAGGTTCGTATAGTCGTATTACTAAATGACTATTCTTTTATCAATTCTGTATTAGCGTGCTTTTGTAATGATATTATTAGTGTTAAGTCAACAAAGCTTGTCGGAACAAAGATTTGTTTTCTATCAATTTAAGTTGATAATAAGTAAAGTACTTCTCAAGTACTGAGGGCCATATTATCGAGGGCATTATATTCCCAAAATGTTTGGTTTTGTTTTTATGTTAGGAATTGTTATATGTATTAAGTGTTTAATTGTAACAAAATACACCGCATATCAACACCGTGTTGTTCATATCTTTTAAGAGAAGAGGTAATTTCATTGGACCGTCGTGGCATCCTTCACGTAAAAGAAGCCACGAGGGCTACTGATGGACATGTCGAATTTTGTAATTACATGTCAACGCTTCGTGTCCTGAAAATAAAACTGCCCATTGTCCATAGCCAATGAATCAAAATATTATAAGACACGCGCGAGTAGATATAACGTAAGAGCATTGTAAAAGGAGAGCATTGTAAAACTTGTGTCTTTTGTAGCCGAGTAGCTCAAA
>NW_021830079.1:0-6021 GCF_006345805.1 Octopus sinensis | reverse complement strand
CAAGGCTTTAAGGCAGTCCCAATAATCGAGCTCAGTCATGCCTTGAATTCGTTTAGTGGTGCCCTCTAGAGTGATTCTATCCTCGAGATGTTTTGTTTTGTATGGGGATTATCAGAAAACTCATTACTATTTTTTAACTAAATATACTTCTCTACCAAGGATTTTCAAGTTCCATTTCTAATATATATATATATATATATATATATATATATATAAAATAGAAATATTAAAATAACTAAGTCTCTCTAAAAGAGAACAGCGGCAGCGTTCCCGGAAAATAATAGTTATCGCCATACTATATGGCATTCTTATAAAAATAAGAAAAAAGCTGTCCGCTTATTAGCTCCATGAGGCCATCGCCTTAAGTTAGCTATTTGATACACAAACTGTATCCATATAACCTTCGAACAAGGGAGGTCAGTCGCTCCCCACACTACTGACCGGCAGATACAGACGCGTTTCGGGGTATTGCCCTTTTCAATGCAGCGTAGCCAGCCAGTAGGTGTCGCTTCCGACAATCTCTGTTCGATGGTTTTATTTACCTAGTTTCGGTGAAATACATCCACTTGTTTTCAATAATAGAAATATTAAAACAAGTGGATGTATTCCACCGAACTAGGTAAATAAAACCATCGAACAGAGATTGTCGGAAGCGACACCTACTGGCTGGCTACGCTGCATTGAAAAGGGGCAATACCCGAAAACGGGTCTGTAGCTGCGGTCAAGTAGTGTGGAGCGCCTGACCTCCCTTGTTCGAAGGTTATATGAATACAGTTTGTGTATCAAATAGCTAACTTAGGCGATGGCCTCATGAAGCTAATAAGCGGACAGCTTTTTTCTTATTTTTATAAGAATGCCATATTAGTATGGCGATAACTATTATATATATATATATAATAGAAATATTAAAATAACTAAGTCTCTCTAAAAGAGAACAGCGGCACGCGTTCCCGGAAAATAATAGTTATCGCCATACTAATATGGCATTCTTAAAAATAGAAAAAGCTGTCCGCTTATTAGCTCCATGAGGCCATCGCTTAAGTTAGCTATTTGAACACAAACGTGTATCCATATAACCTTCGAACAAGGGAGGTCAGTCGCTCCACACTACTTGACCGGCAAGCTACAGACGCGTTTCGGGGTATTGCCCTTTTCAATGCAGCGTAGCCAGCCAGTGGTGTCGCTTCCGACAATCTCTGTTCGATGGTTTTATTTACCTAGTTTCGGTGGAATACTCCACTTGTTTTCAATAATAGAAATATAAAACAAGTGGATGTATTCCACCGAAACTAGGTAAATAAAACCATCGAACAGAGATTGTCGGAAGCGACACCTACTGGCTGGCTACGCTGCATTGAAAAGGGGCAATACCCCGAAACGGGTCTGTAGCTGCCGGTCAAGTAGTGTGGAGCGACTGACCTCCCTTGTTCGAAGGTTATATGAATACAGTTTGTGTATCAAATAGCTAACTTAAGGCGATGGCCTCATGAAGCTAATAAGCGGACAGCTTTTTTCTTATTTTTATAAGAATGCCATATTAGTATGGCGATAACTATTATATATATATATATATATATATATAAAAATACAAAATTGGACAAGAACGCAAAACATCCAGACAACTAGGTGATACAAAAAGGGACAACAAAACATCGAGATAGACGATGCAAAAAAAAAAAACAAGGACTGGTCATTCGAAGCTTTCTATCCTCAGTCAAGAACTGGATCATCCTCGCAATTTCGGCTGATTAATCTTGAGATTGCTCCAATCTCGCCAGCCCCAAGGAAAAACTAAGCTAAGAGCGTTAGATTCCTTTGAAGAAAGCATCGAATGTATACGAAAACAAGGACGAGAAAACAGACGATGTTACACAAATATAAATACAAAATACAATAAAAATAAAAATAATAATAACAGAACAAAACAACAGGTGTCTTTTGACTGGGGACGAATTGAATTCAGCTGGCGTGTGTGCAAACGAAGCCTTACGGCAGAGATACAAAACTTTCACAAATACAGGGAAAATATCGATGTTACAATGACCACGGTCGGACGCAAAAAGAGGGCTGGATGGATGTGGATGTGTGTGTGTATATATATATATATATGCGTGTCTGTCTGAGATTGAGTCCGTCTCCTACCACTTAACAACTGGTGTTGGCTTGTTTATCTCCTTGTAACATCGCGGTTCGGCTAAAGTGATCGATTTCATATGTAACAGACTTGAAAATAAGAACTGGTGCCGATTTGTGCGCCTTTAACCCTTCAGTGTGTTGCCCCAACATGACCTCAGTCCACTGACTGAAACAGCTAAAAATGTATAAAATGCAAAATGGTTGACATCTATATTCTCGATGTTTGGCGATCTCTGTTTAAATATGTCAGTTAGCATAAGGTTGTTGGAGACTTTGGTCATTAATCAACATGAACACATAATTTGAAGTTAAACAGAGACAGCAACAACAGTGGAGGCGCAATGGCCCAGTGGTTAGGGCAATGGACTCGCGGTCGGAGGATCACGGTTTCGATTCCCAGACCGGGCGTTGTGTGTGCTTATTGAGCGAAAACACCTGAAACACCTAAAGCTCCACGAGCCTCCAACATTGGGTGGTGGAGACCCCTGTTGTACTCTTTCCCTCCAACTTTCTCTTACTCTTTCTTCCTGTTTCTTGTCCCCGACTTCCTACGCAACCGCTGAGCCTGGATGCGCATTCATCCATCCGTCGATGTTCGGAGGTTGACCTGCTTTCTCTTTTGCGGGTCTTACGAATAGCAAAGGACCACATTTCGGACTTCTCCCACTACAGAGGCACGATCCTGCGAGCTCTGGGACGAAGACCGCTTCGCTCAACAAACAAACAGCAACAACAACTGATATGTTTATTGAATCCAAGGATCGCCACTTCATTCTGTTAGAAATAGCAGTCAAATCACCGTTAAGTCAAATCACTAGCGTCTTATAAAGAGAAAGTACACATTAAATATTGTTGTTATAAATATGGTAGGCCTGAAAATAAATGTAATCATCATAGCCAGAGGGAGTGCCTTTTATCACTTGTTTGTTCTGTCAAGCTTAACCTAGCACTGAAAACACGCATTTCTTGAATTTCTTCTAAACTATTTCGCTTCCTAAAATGGTGTAATTTGGTGCAATGTGTTTGCCTTGGGTTATATCATGTTCTTGGTTCCAAATAAGAATAGAATGGTGCTATTCAAGGATACCTATGGCTAATAGTATTTGTAATGAATAGGAATATCAAATTTGTTTATTCGGTGCATCTTTGTTACTCTTTGATTTAAAATTAAAATTCCTCACCACGTCATGATTTAAGATTAATCCAAAAGTGATTATCTCCTGTACAGTAACTGCCGCTAGGGATCCACGTGTTCAAATATGGTTGGTAGTTTTCCAAAATCACAACAGTTGCCATTGGTTACTTAATAGTGGATTTACTTTCGTTACGTTGTGACTATATTTGGTTTATTTACTGCAATAAAGGTTAACTGGACGCTTCCGTATGTTTGTTATCCCTGTTTATATATAACTATTTAGAAAATTTCGACAGGGTTAAGTGGTTGTGTGGTAAGTAGCTTGCTTACCAACTACATGGTACCGGGTTCAGTCCCACTGCGTGGCACCTTAGGCAAATGTCTTCTACTATAGCCTCGGGCCGACCAAAGCCTTGTGAGTGGATTTGGTAGACGGAAACTGAAAGAAGCCCGTCGTTTATATGTATATATATATATATATGTATGTGGGTGTGTGTGTGTTTGTGTGTCTGTGTTTGTCCCCCTCAACAACGCTTGGCAACCGATGCTGGTGTGTTTACGTCCCCGTAACTTAGCGGTTCGGCAAAAAGAGACCGATAGAATTAGTACTAGGCTTACAAAGAATAAGTCCTGGGGGTCGATTTGCTCGACTAAAGGTGGTGCTCCAGCATGGCCGCAGTCAAATGACTGAAACAAGTAAAAGAGTAAAGAGTAAACAGGGATAACAAACATACGGAAATGTCCAGTTAACCTTTATTGCAGCAAATAAACCAAATACAACTGTCCCCAAACGAGGACAGTGGGTTAAAATGGGTTAAGCATGAAATACAGCGACAAGTTTTTTCGTTTTGTTTTTTTACCCACCCGCCGCCTTGATGAAAGATATTCCAGCCACGACCATTCCGTCGTTCATTTAAATATAGTGTAACTTGGACTACAATATTTGGTGTTTTCCCTCGTTGTTGTTATTTAGACTTAAATCAATCATCATCGGTAAAAATTGTTCCAGCCATGACTTCTTTGTCTTTCATTTGGATATAGTGTACCTATTTCTTTACTACCCACAAGGGGCTAAACACAGAGAGGACAAACAAGGACAGACACACGGATTAAGTCGATTACATTGACCCCAGTGCGTGACTGGTACTTAATTTATCGACTCCGAAAGGATGAAAGGCAAGGTCGACCCCGGCGGAATTTGAACTCAGAACGTAGTGACAGACGAAATACCTATTTCTTTACTACCCACAAGGGGCTAAACACAGAGGGGACAAACAAGGACAGACAAACGGATTAAGTCGATTACATTGACCCCAGTGCGTAACTGGTACTTATTTAATCGACCCCGAAAGGATGAAAGGCAAAGTCGACCTCGGCAGAATTTGAACTCAGAACGTAACGGCAGACGAAATACCGGTAAGCATTTCGCCCGGCGTGCTAACGATTCTGCCAGCTGGCCGCCTTTTTCGGATATGGTGTACCTTGGACAACATCATCTAATGTATTTTCCTTGTTGTTGCTGTTGTTGCTTAGACCCAAGTTAGCTTTTATCTATAAACATTGTTCCAGCTATGACCACCGTCTTTCATTCGGACCTAGTGTATCAAGGACTGCACTATCTAATGTGTTTCTCCTTGTTGCCGTCATTTAGACCCAAGTCAATCCTCATCTGCAAAGATTGTTCACCTATATGACATAAAAAATAAACGCACCCTTTTAAAGCCTAGCCAAGCTCATGAGCACGGTTTCCCGGTTTCAATGGCGTATGTGTTCCCCAGCTGGACGGGACGCCAGTCCATCGCAGCGTTACTCATTTTTGACAGCTGAGTGGACTAGAGCAGCGTGAAATGAAATGTTTTGCTCAAGAACACAACGCGTCGCCCGGTCCAGGAATCGAAACCACAATCTTACGATCATGATGCTGACACCCTATATGACATAGCCTATCTAAAACAATGTTTTTATGTTCCTTCTTGCTTTTCTTGCTGTGGTTGTTCATGTTGGTGTTTAACCCCAGGTCAGGCTTGACCAGTAGACTCTATAAAAAATGGTATTCAGACACACTCTCAGATATAGTGTATCCATGACTACATCATCCAATGCGCTTATCCCTCACGTTGTTATTTAGAACCATGTCAGCCCTGAAATAGTAGATCTATATATTCAAAGGCGTTCCAGCGATGGCCGTCTCGCTTTTTATTTTCCCACACCATAATCTAAGAAGGGGAGGCACATGGCCTAGTGGTTAGAGCAGCGGACTCGCGGTGGAGGGATCGCGGGTTCGAATCTCAGACCGGGTGATGTGTGTGTTTATGAGCGAAAAACCTAAGCTCCACGCGGCTCCGGCAGAAGGTAATGGCGAATTTCTGCTGACTCTTTCACCACAACTTTCTCTCACTCTTTCCTCCTGCATCTTGCAGCTCACCTGTGACGGACCGGCGTCCCGTCTAGATGGGGAACCTATACGCCAAGGAAACCGGGAAACCGGCCCTTATGAGCCAGGCATGGCTCGAGAAGGACCAAGCATAATCTATGAATATCATTTTGTACAGCGTAGGGAGTGACATGAGGGATATTTAGCTGTTATTTGTAGCTGGACTAGCTAAAGCAAAGAAGAGTCCTACATGGCTCATAAAGCGATGTAGTTATGTATTGTGGTTCTACACACTCAGATCCATCGAAGAACCATGTACCATTAACTGACACACACACACACACACATACACACACGTGTAAGCACACAGTCAAGC
>NW_021830078.1:0-5244 GCF_006345805.1 Octopus sinensis | reverse complement strand
TTCACCGAGTTCGATTTTGTTTTTTTATTCTTTCGGGGTTGATAAATTAAGTACCAGTTGCGTAATTGGGTCGATCTAATTGACTAGCCCACTCCCCCAAAATTTCTGGACTTGTGCCTAGAGTAGAAACGATTATTATATGATTGAACGCCACGCATCCATTTCCAAGTAATTTTATCTATCTATCTATCTATCTATCTATCTATCTATCTATCTATCTATCTATCTATCTATCTATCTGTCTGTCTGTCTGTCTGTCTGTCTGTCTGTCTGTCTATATAATATATATTATACATAAATATTATGCGCGTGTTTATTTAGCAGAAAAAATACCATCCCGGAACATAACAATATCTGTTTCAAGACACGATTTCATATTAGGAATCTTGCAGAACAAATACACACACACACACACACACACACACACACACACACATGTGTATACATTATATTTGTATACATATATATTCTATTACCCTATTACTTGTTTCAGTCATTCGACTGCGACAATGCTGGAGCATCACCTTACCGGGTTCTTTAGTCAAAGAAATTTACCGCAGGACTTATTCTTTGTAAGCCTAGTACTTATTCTATAGGTCACTTTCTCCTAACCACAAAGTTACCAGGATGTGAAAACACCAGCATCGGTTGTTAAGCGATGGTGGTGGTGATGGTGGTGGGGGGACTAGCACAGACTCAAAGACATACACACACATACCGGGTAGCAATAAAGTTTCTATCCAATTACTTACAATAACAATTAAGACAAAGCAATTAAACAACACTCTAGAAATTTATTCAACTGATTTGGATGGTTAGTTCTCTGAAGCCCAGTAAGTGCAATTGTGTCTGTTTACACTTCCAGATAGCTTGAACTGTGCTTCTTTAGACCATGCTATCTTATCGAGTAGAGTAGGTGTAACTTCTCAATGATTAACGAAAATTTTGCAGGCGTGGCTGTGTGGTAAGTAGCTTGTTTACCAACCACATGGTTCCGGGTTGAGTCCCATTGCGTGGCACCTTGGGCAAGTGTCTTCTACTATAGCCTCGGTCGACCAAAGCCTTGTGAGTGGATTTGGTAGACGGAAACTGAAAGAAGCCCGTCGTATATATGTATATGTATGTATGCGTGTGTGTATATGTTTGTGTGTCTGTGTTTGTCCCCCCTAGCATTGCTTGACAACTGATGCTGGTGTGTTTACGTCCCCGTTACTTAGCGGTTCGGCAAAAGAGACTGATAGAATAAGTACTGGGCTTACAAAAGAATAAGTCCCGGGGGTCGAGTTGCTCGACTAAAGGCGGTGCTCCAGCATGGCCGCAGTCAAATGACTGAAACAAGTAAAAGAGTAAAAGAGTAACTGTAAACGACGATCTCCATCATCTTCAATTAATCCATGAATGACTCGTGGTAAGACTTGTAGTTTAATTCTTTCAGCATTATCTGAAGTGATCTATTTATGCCAGACTCCAGAGCATGGTGTCTTGTTGATTTACAAGGACTTTCTAATACTGATTCAGCAACCAGATATTTGTGTTCTTTTGTGCAAGTCGTTTTGGGCCGACCACAGCGTGGTGCATCTAACACAGAGCCTATGTTATTAAATTTATCCCGAACTTGATATATAGCCAGTCGTGTTTCAAATGTTTCCTGGCATTGCCTGATGACATCTGCAGCATTTTCATGTTTCCAGTAGCTTTTCAGAATGAATTGACGCTCGGCTAAAGTCAGTTGATGAGACATGATTAAAAATGACACTGGAGAACAAGCCGACAGGTATAAAGCATGAAGTTAGATAATAGATTACGTAAACTTCTCTCATTGGTCAGATTAACTTCCGATAAGCTACCATTATAAACCGACTTTGACGATTTATATGTTACAGTCATGAACCTGTTTCTGTGTCGTGTGCAGGGGAGACCGGGTCTAATTGTTACACGGGTAAGTTGTTACAAGCCCATTCTTTCCAACTTCAAGAAATAGGTAGCATTCGGATCTCTACCTCGTGAAGGCCAACTCCATAGAATCATGACTGCACATGTGTATTGTACTGGCGAGCTATCACCAGGAAAGGTATAGCTAAAAAAACGATTTTTTACTCCAAGAGTGAAATTTTGCCACAAAGTTATTTCCTTAACTACTAAAGCACAAGTGGTGTTACTGAACTACTTTGTAGTTCATTACGAAGTGTTGAAAGTTGCCTTCGATACATGAAGGGGTGTCCTGTATGCCATGCGTTGCTATTGCTGTGTACGAGGTAATCCCCAGAAATCCATAGTTGGGGCTAAATGTCACTTACTAAATCAATTTACTCCAGGCATGTAACAACTTACCCCTTTTATTTCAGTTTAACATGCCATGCATAGAAATTACAAAAGGAAGACTATATGATTTCCCGCTTCTGTATGTCGTGGTTCCTCCTGATGATGACTTGAGCTAACTGGATCCTATAAAGGAGCTGTTGTGGTAGCAGACCACGAAACACGGTTGTAATTCCTCCATACATGCATACATACATACATACATACATACATACATACATACATACATACATACATACATACATACATACATACATACATACATACATATATATACCTCTTAAGTTATCGTTCATGATCTGTATTTTCATTTATCTCCAAATCCCGTAAAATCTCGGGTAGTCTCGTATATTCTCATCCAAAATGGAGACAAGTACTAACGATGTGCGTATATGTGTGCGTGTGTGTGTGTGTGTGCGCGCGCATGTACACACACACACTCACATATATATAGACATTTGTGTTTGAATGTGTACTCCACTACCTTTTGACAACTAGTGTTGATTTGCTCACGTCCTTGTAACTTAGGAGTTCGGCAAACGAGATACCGATAGAAGTACCAGACTTTAAAATAAGTACTGGGGTTGATTTATTTGGTGAAACTCTTTGAAGAGGTGCCCTAGCATGGCCACGGTTCTATGACTAATACAAGGAAAAGATAAAACCATCTGGAACTTCTAGGAAAAAGTACTATATTGTGGAGGCCATTGATAATATCGTAACAGCCTGAGACGATGTACCCGCGAACTGCCTGAATGGAATCTAGAAGTTGTAACCAGAAGTATGCAATGATTTCCTGGAAGTTGATGAAAAAAATAACACCAGTAATTATCGTTGGTGATGCTGATACCAATATAGAAGATTTGAGGGAGTCAACAATGTCTTGTGGTAAAATTTATCGATAAAGAGTTCCAGTAATCAACTGCCAGAACACCAATGATTCCAAATTGTGCCTGAAAATCCTTCAGTAGAATAGAACCGGTGACACCAGGGATAAGTCTGTCTACTGAATTTTTCATTAATATTATACATAAGCTAACGAAATTAATGGACGAATTTACAGAAAATGAAATTGATTGAGGAACAGCGATTCATATAGAGGTTTTTGGGCTTACTATTCTGATAAGGCTTAAGAAAAAAACGTAGACGGTATGAGATATATTTTTCGAAAAACAATCAATGAGCAAGAAAGATCCATAACCTGGCCCTTCAACTTCAGGCAAAAACTATTCTGCCCTTTCTCTCACTGCTACTTTTTTCAACAGAAATTTGTAATCATGTGCTTAGGGCTTGCCCTTCATTTTTAGCCTTGTTCTTCACAGCAGCTTTTCTTTTTCAACTGAAATTTATAGACCTGTGTATAGGCCCGATCCTCCATTTTCAAACAAAAGCAGTTGTGCTCTGTTTCTTGCTGTTATAGGCCTAATCCTTAAACTTAAGTAAAAAAAAAAACAAGTTTCTACACTATTTCTCACGGATTATTTTGTTTTTCAGCTGAAATTTATTGGTGATTATATCAGCTTGTACCTTTATCATAAGACAAAATCACTTCTGTCCTATTTCTCACTGCCACATTTTCATCTGAACATACGTGGGTGTGGGCGTTTGTATTTAAAATTGCGAAATTTAAATTGTTTCGTAATATATAATATTAGATCTTAATTAATCGCCACTTTTAATAGTGTCATTATGTTTGGTCAGAATGTGTAACATGGCATTGTAATGAAGTCATCGAAAGTTATTAAGTGCACGAAGGGTGCGACATCGGGTTTTTTTTTCGATTTTACCGACGTTTGGCCATATCGTTTACCTTCATTTGTGCTTGTGTCACTGTTAATAATAACAACTCAAGCATGTAACCTGATTTGTGTTCTGTTATAATGGTCACGAGGCTGTTATAACCGCATTTTTAAGGTATACATCAAAATTGCTAACCAAGGAATTACTATAAGAATTAATATAAGAGCTGTCACATGACAAATAGCGACGATTATTTGCGAATAAAACGGCACTCTCTTTACTCTCTCTCTCTCTCTCTTTCTCTCTCTCTCTTTAACTGATTTCAGTCATTTGACTGTGGCCATGCTGGAGCACCGCATTTATACGAGCAAATCGACCCCAGGACTTATTCTTTGTAAGCCTAGTACATATTCTATCGGTCTCTTTTGCCGAACCGCTAAGTTACGAGGACATAAACACACCAGCATCGGTTGTCAAACGATGTTGGGGGGACAAACACAGACACATATACGTACACACACACACCACACACCCACACACACACATATATAATATATTAATATATATATATATTATATATATATATACATATTATACGACGGGCTTCTTTCAGTTTCCATCTACCATATCCATTCACAAGGCTTTGGTCGTCCCGAGGCTATAGTAGAAGACACTTGCTCAAGGTGCCACGCAGTGGGACTGAAACCGGATCCTTGTGGTTGGTAAGCAAGCTGCATACCACACAGCCACTCCTACGCCTATAAGATAGATTTTAAACTAATTTTAATAAAGATTTTAAACTAATTTTAAAGAGTGGTTGATAATACATTCAATTTTCGTCTCATTAGTCCTTTTTAAAAATGGGTAGTTGCATGTATGTATGTCTGTCTATCTATCTATCTATCTATCTATCTATCTATCTATCTATCTATCTATCTATCTATCTATCTATCTATCTATCTATCTATCTATCTATCTATCTATCCCTTGCTCGGGATTAAAATGGCATAGGTTTTTTTTTATTGTTTTACTTGTTTCAGTCACGTGACTACGGCCATGCTGGAGCATCACATTTGATCGAAAAAAAATCAACCCCAGGATTTATTTTTGTAAGCCTAGTACTTATTCTATTAGTGTCTTTTGCCAAACCGCTAAATTATGGGAACGTAAACATAGCAACATCGA
>NW_021830077.1:0-5361 GCF_006345805.1 Octopus sinensis | reverse complement strand
AATAAATAAAAAGAATAATTAAATAAATAAAATAAAATATAACAAAACTAAATAATACAAAAAAAATAAATACGAAAAAAAAATAATCCCCTGAAAAATTTTGCTGATTAGAGAGGCGTCTGTCATGGCTACATTGAAAGATGCAATCTCATCATTATGAATGCATCATCTGCTAACATGGATCTTTCCCTTAGAGGTTGCTGTAGACAAATAAACAATTTTACCAAAATATTTTGAAGAAAACAGTCTTGGTTTCATGGTTCTTGGTCAAATGTTTGTTTGTTGATACAAGTTTGTCTGGTTTTTTCTGGTTATCTATCTATCTATCTATCTATCTATCTATCTATCTATCTATCTATCTATCTATCTATCTATCTATCTATCTATCTATCTATATCTATCTATCTATCTATCTATCTATCTATCTATATCTATATCTATACTATCTATCTATATCTAATCTATTATCTATCTATCTACTATCTATAAACTATCTATCTATCTATCTATCTATCTATCTATCTATATCTATATATCTATCTATCTATCTATATCTATCTTCTATCTATCTATCTATCTATCTATCTATCTATCTATCTATCTATTTCTATCTATCTATCTATCTATCTACCTATATATATCTATCTATCTATCTATCTATCTATCTATCTATCTATCTATCTATCTATCTATCTATCTATCTATCTATCTATTTATCTATCTATCTATCTATCTATCTATCTATCTATCTCTCTGTCTATTTACTTATCCTTTTGTCTGTCTGTCTGTCAATGTATGTATGTATGTATGTATGTATGTATGTATGTATGCATGTATGTATGTATGTATGTATGTATGTATGTATGTATGTATGTATGTATGTATTTATGTATCTATCTAACTATCGATCTAATCTATATATCTATCTATTTGTCTGGCTGTCCGTCTGTCTGTATGTATATCTGTATGTCTGTTTTCTTTCTATCTAGCTATCTATTAATCTCCCTCTCCCCTTCTGTCTGTCTGTCTGTCTCTCTCCATCCATCCATTCATCCAACTATGTACATATATATCTAAGTTATTTTACTAAATACTTTGTTATATTTATAATTAATTGAAAGAAACACAGAGCATCTCAACAGAAATATGGTAACAAAAGGGTTAAAATATATAATAGAGAAACAATTCTTAACCCTTTTGATACCAACCTGGCTGAAACCGCCTCTGGCTCTGTAGTACAAATGTCTTGTTTTCATAAGTTCAGAATTAAAATCTTCCACCAAACCTTAGTCACAATTTATGTTCCTTATACTAGCTTAATGATAACAAAGTTATTTTACTAAATTCTTTGTTATATTTAAAGTAAAGGAAAGAAACACAGAGCATCTCAACAGAAATATGCTAACAAAAGGGTTAAAATATATAATAGAGAAACAATTCTTAACCCTTTTGATACCAGCCTGGCTGAAACTGCTTCTGGGCTCTGTGGTAAAATGTTTTGTTTTCATGAAGTTTGAATTAAAATCTTCCATCAAACCTTAGTCACAATTTATGTTCCTAACACTAGCTTAATTATAACTAAGTTATTTTACTAAATTCTTTGTTATATTTAAAGTAAAGGAAAGAAACACAGAGCATCTCAACAGAAATATGGTAAAGAAAGGGTTAAAATATCATCATCATCATCGTTTAACGTCCGTTCTCCATGCTAGCACGGGTTGGACGGTTCGACCGGGGATCTGGGAAGCCAGAAGGCTGCACCAGGCTCCAGTCTAATCTGGCAATGTTTCTACAGCTGGATGCCCTTCCTAACGCCAACCACTCCGTAAGTGTAGTGGGTGCTTTTTACGTGCCACCTGCGCAGGTGCCAGGCGAGGCTGGCAACGGCCACGGTCGGATTGGTGTATTTTATGTGCCACCGGCACGGAAGCCAGTCGAGGCGGTGCTGGCATCGGCCACGAGTCGGATAGTGCTTTTTACGAACCACCAGACCAGGGATCTATAATAGAGAAACAATTCTTAACCCTTTTGATACCAGCCTGGCTGAAACTGCTTCTGGGCTCTGTGGTAAAATGTTTTGTTTTCATAAGTTTGAATTAAAATCTTCCACCAAAACCTTAGTCACAATTTATGTTCCTAACACTAGCTTAATGATAACTAAGTTATTTTACTAAATTCTTTGTTATATTTAAAATAATTGAAAGAACACAGAGCATCTCAACAGAAATATGGTAACAAAAGGGTTAAAATATATAATAGAGAAACAATTCTTAACCTTTTGATACCAACCCGGCTGAAACTGCCTCTAGTTCGGTGGTACAAAAGTCTTGTTTTCATAAGTTTTGCATTAAAATCTTCCACCAAACCTTAGTCACAATTTATGTTCCTAACACTAGCTTAATGATAACTAAGTATTTTACTAAATTCTTTCTAATATTTAAAGTAATTGAAAGAAACACAGAGCATCTCAACAGAAATACAGTAATGAAAGGGTTAAAATATATAATAGAGAAACAATTCTTAGCCCTTTTGATACCAACCCGGCTGAAACTGCCTCTAGTTCGGTGGTACAAAAGTCTTGTTTTCATAAGTTTTGCATTAAAATCTTCCACCAAACCTCAGTCACAATTTATGTTCCTAACACTAGCTTAATGATAATTAAGTTATTTTACTAAATTCTTTGTTATATTTAAAATTAATTGAAAGAAACACAGAGCATCTCAACAGAAATATGGTAACAAAAGGGTTAAAATATATAATAGAGAAACAATTCTTAACCTTTTGATACCAACCCGGCTGAAACTGCCTCTAGTTCGGTGGTACAAAAGTCTTGTTTTTCATAAGTTTATTATTAAAATCTTCCACCAAACCTTAGTCACAATTTATGTTCCTAACACTAGCTTAATGATAACTAAGTTATTTTACTAAATTCTTCTAATATTTAAAGTAATTGAAAGAAACACAGAGCATCTCAACAGAAATAGAAATACAGTAATGAAAGGGTTTTTAAAATATATAATAGAGAAACAATTCTTAGCCTTTTGATACCAACCCGGCTGAAACTGCCTCTAGTTCGGTGGTACAAAGTCTTGTTTTCATAAGTTTTGCATTAAAATCTTCCACCAAACCTCAGTCACAATTTATGTTCCTAACACTAGCTTAATGATAATTAAGTTATTTTACTAAATTCTTTGTTATATTTAAAATTAATTGAAAGAAACACAGAGCATCTCAACAGAAATATGGTAACAAAAGGGTTAAAATATATAATAGAGAAACAATTCTTAACCCTTTTGATACCAACCCGGCTGAAACTGCCTCTAGTTCGGTGGTACAAAAGTCTTGTTTTCATAAGTTTTGCATTAAAATCTTCCACCAAACCTTAGTCACAATTTATGTTCCAACACTAGCTTAATGATAACTAAGTATTTTACTAAATTCTTTCTAATATTTAAAGTAATTGAAAGAAAACACAGAGCATCTCAACAGAAATACAGTAATGAAAGGGTTAAATAAAATATATAATAGAGAAACAATTCTTAGCCCTTTTGATACCAACCCGCTGCTGAAACTGCCTCTAGTTCGGTGGTACAAAAGTCTTGTTTTCATAAGTTTTGCATTAAAATCTTCCACCCAACCTCAGTCACAATTTATGTTCCTAACACTAGCTTAATGATAATTAAGTTATTTTACTAAATTCTTTGTTATATTTAAAATTAATTGAAAGAAACACAGAGCATCTCAACAGAAATATGGTAACAAAAGGGTTAAAATATATAATAGAGAAACAATTCTTAACCCTTTTGATACCAACCCGGCTGAAACTGCCTCTAGTTCGGTGGTACAAAAGTCTTGTTTTCATAAGTTTTGCATTAAAATCTTCCACCAAACCTTAGTCACAATTTATGTTCCTAACACTAGCTTAATGATAACTAAGTTATTTTACTAAATTCTTTCTAATATTTAAAGTAATTGAAAGAAACACAGAGCATCTCAACAGAAATACAGTAATGAAAGGGTTAAAATATATAATAGAGAAACAATTCTTAGCCCTTTTGATACCAACCCGGCTGAAACTGCCTCTAGTTCGGTGGTACAAAAGTCTTGTTTTCATAAGTTTTGCATTAAAATCTTCCACCAAACCTCAGTCACAATTTATGTTCCTAACACTAGCTTAATGATAACTAAGTTATTTTACTAAATTCTTTGTTATATTTAAAATTAATTGAAAGAAACACAGAACATCTCAACAGAAATACAGTAACGAAAGGGTTAAACAGTAGTGTTTTTTTTTTACTTATGTTCAAAAGCTGAATATGTTATTTGGAGGGATAACTTTTCCATCAGCTGTAAGAGTCTCTCTTAAGTGCTGGAAGTACAAGGATATTTCTGTAGCACTTAAAAATCCGCTGGAGTTTTTGATATTTTGGCACAGATGTGATACTAATTGAGGTTTGTTCCGCTAAAAAATGAATTAGCTAAAATAATTCCGCTAAAAATGAAAAGGCGCAGGAGTGGCTGTGTGGTAAGTAGCTTGTTTACCAACCACATGGTTCTGGGTTCAGTCCCTTGGGCATGTGTCTTCTACTATAACCTCAGGCCGACCAAAGCCTTGTGAGTGGATTTGGTAGACAAAAACTGAAAGAAGCCCGTCGTGTGTGTATATATATATATATGTGTGTGTGTGTGTGTGTGTGTGTGTGTATGTGTGTGTGTGTGTGTGTGTATGTTTGTGTGTCTGTGTTTGTCCCCCTAGCATTGCTTGACAACCGATGCTGGTGTGTTTATGTCCCCGTCACTTAGCGGTTCGGCAAAAGAGACCGATAGAATAAGTACTGGGCTTACAAAAGAATAAGTTCCGGGGTTGAGTTGCTCGACTAAAAGCAGTGCTCCAGCATGGCAGCAGTCAAATGACTGAAACAGGTAAAAGAGTAAACTTAGCAGTTCGGCAAAAGAGACCGATAGAATAAATACTATGCTTCCAAAGAATAAGTCCCGGGGTCGATTTGCTCAACTAAAGGTGGTGCTCCAGCATGGCCACAGTCAAATGACTGAAACAGGTAAGAGAGAGTAAAGAGTAAAGAGTCCATTCAGCTGAAGAAAAATTGTTTTTAAAATGCATTACCGTCTCACCTTGAGCTGTGACATGAATAGTATATTTTGTTCAAAGTATCTCATTTCACAGTATACCAATGGGCTTCCTTCAGTTTCCGTCTACCAAATCCTCTCACAAGGCTTTGGTCAGCCTGAGGCTATGGAAGACACTTGCCCAAGGTGACATGGAGTGGGACTGAACCCAGAACCATGTGGTTGGAAAGCAAGCTACTTACCACACAGCCATGCCAGTGTCTATTTAACTTT
>NW_021830076.1:0-5407 GCF_006345805.1 Octopus sinensis | reverse complement strand
TATATTATTAATAATAATAATAATAATAATAATAATAATAATAATAATAATATAATATATGCACACACACACACACAGATATATATAATATATAATCTGTATATATATTTATATATTCTTATATATACAATATGTATATAATAATATAATAACACACACACACACACACATATATATATATGTATGCACATATACGCACATATACAAATACATATATATATGTGTGTGCATATGTATGTGTGTGCGTGTGTGTGTGTGTGTTTGCGTGTGTGTGTCTGTGTATATAGTTTATAGGTTAGAGACAGGTGTTCTCTAGAAATCACTTCCAAGTGCTCAGGTAGATGAGAAAATGTAATGATAAGTGAATGAAGCAAGTCGATTTGCACGGAATATTAAGTACATTTAATACAAAAAGAATGTACATGTGCATGGATGTAAAACAGTCCGACTCACAGAATATAAATAATATGTACAGTTTTACGAGTCCAACAGCTGTTTCTGGGGCTTTGTGTTCCGGAATAATGATAGTTACTTGGGTCCAATATCGGATAACTACGCCTCTGTCTTCGGGGTAGAATTTTACATTTGATGTGTTGATTATGGTAGAGTTTAAACTCCTTCTTGATTGTAACTCTTATCCAGAATTGGAAAAACTTGCATTGGCCTTACGGCAAACATCTTTGAATGTAGGTATAATCAACAAACATATATGTTAACAACATTTTGACAAGCGAAATACAACTCCACTATATTAATATGTCTTGGATTTAAACGACAGCTTCCTTGTATCATTTAGCTGTTAAGTGTTTCAATCATTGGATTGGGGCCATGCTGGCACCACATTGACAGGTTTAACCAAACAAATTGCCTCCAGTAGTTAGTTGTAAAGTCTATCGATCTCTAAGGCGGAAAAGCAAGGTTACAAGAACTTAAACCAACAGCGGTTATCAAGTGACTGAGTATTGAAGCATACAATCACAAAGACACCGACACGTATACACGCGCACGCACACACCACACACACACACACACGCGCGCGAACGCACGCACACACGCACATGATGAGGTCAAACGAGGACGAAACATGTTCAATATTGTCTCCCGTACTTACTGATATCTTACTTATTTAGCTAATGTAATGTTGTCTTTTCTTATTTCATTAGTGTTTTTAATTAACTATTTAATTATTTAACTATGCCTGCTCTAACTGAACATAATGTTCAACGTTGTGAACGCCATGTTGAACGCCATTTCCTTCTCAGTTAATTAATATTCCAGTGAAACACACACACATATTACATATGCACACGCACTCGCCCACACACACATACATATACTTATACACGTGTACACATACACACACACATACACACATATACATAAACACACGCACTCGGCCACACACATACATATACTCATGCACGTGCACTCACACACACATACACACACAAACATATACGCCTAACACACGTACTCACAACACACATATGCACACCCAAAACCACTCACGCCTACGCACACTGGCATACACATATACGCACAGACACACATCCGAGCATACACGCTTACGCACACACAGACATACGCACTCACGCGTGCACACACACACACACTGACAATCATATACGCGCACACACATACGCATGCTTCCCGGGCCTTCTCTAACAATTTACAAATGAAGTAATCCGAACTTATTAACAGAGTAATTAATTCTCGAATTAAAATTTTTTTTCTTTTGATTCCTTCTTCCTTATACGGAATCGTCATCATCATCTGCCTCCATCGTCGTCGTCGCTGTTGTCGTCATCATCATCATTATCCTCGTCGTCATCATCGGCATCGTCGTCATTGTCATCGTCATTATCATCATCATTATGGTCGACGTCAACCTCGTTATCATCATCATCATCATCATCATCGTGTCATCATCGACGTCGTCGTCATCTTCATCATCGTTATCATCGTTATCATCATCATGTCATCCTCGCCGTCGTCGTCATTGTCATCGTTGTCATCGCTGTCATCTTCATCATCATCACCACCATCATCATCATCATCATCATCATCACCGCCAACATCATTATCATCATCATCATCATCGTCATCGTCGTCATCATCATCATCATCATCATCATCATCATCATCATCTCATCAACATCAGCAACATCCTCCTGCTCGTCGTCATCATCATCATCATCAACATCATCAACAACCTCCTGCTCGTCGTCATCATCATTATCATCAACATCATCAACAACCTCCTGCTCATCATCATCATCATCATCATCATCATCGTCATCATCATCATCATCATCATCATCATCGTCGTCATCGTCATCATCATCATCATCAACATCATCATATTCATCATCGTCATCGTCGTCGTCGTCATCATCATCATCATCGTTATCATTACAAACGTCAAACTGGTCAGGTCCAGCTTCTCATACCTACCCTACAATATCATTCCGAAAATAGAATCCACGTCATTGAACTATTGAAATCCCAATGTTTCAACGTGAATAAACAAGCATTACCTTTGAAAGAGTAGTCTGAATGCTAAAGAGTTAATGTAGCTCTAGGTACACTAGGCCAGAAGATGAAGAGAAGTTAAACAATGGCAAGAGGTGCAATCTTAAATATCACTGCTCAGCGCAGTCGCTCCGTATTTTATTGAGGGCGAGTCGCTGAAGAGCAGAACCATTGATTGAAAGATGACGAGAGTATCATAGGAATATCAGTTCACCTCGTATCTTTCTTATCTCTGCTGCCGAAGAGGAGATAATCACTCCGAAATGCATGCATCCAACAGTTTGGTTAGCGAGGCTGCGAAATAATTTAGTGTATTTACATCTGTTTGTCTACAGCAAGAAACTTTCTCCATGAGGAGAACACAGAGAGTGGCTTTCTTACGGCTTGAATTATGCCTCAAGCATATTTGAGCTGGTAACATGTTTATACACACACACACACACACACACACACACACGCACGCACACACACACACACACACACACGCACACACACACACACACACATGAGTAGCTGTCTGGTAAGAAGCCTGCTTCCCAACCGCATGGTTTCGGGTTCAATCCCACTGCGTGGCACCTTGGGCAGGTGTCTTCTACTATAGCCTCGGTCCGAACAAAGCCTTATGAGTGGATCCGATACACGGAAGCTAAAAGAAGCCCGTCGTGTATGTATATATATATATATATATATATGTGTGTGTGTGTGTGTGTGTGTGTGTGTGTGTATCTGTGTGTCTGTCCCCCACCACCGCTTGACAGCAGGTGTTGGTATGTTTATATCCCCGTAACTTAGCAGTTCGGCTAAAGGGATAGACAGAATAAGTATTAGGCTTAAAAATAATAAAAAGTACTGGGGTCGATTTATTGGACTCAAATTCTTGAAGGCGGTGCCCCAGCTTGGCCGCACTCTAATGACTGAAACAAGTAAAAGAATAAAAGAATATATATATGTATTTGTAAATATATATATATATATTAAAGAGTACAGCAGGGATCGCCACCACCACCCTGTCGGAGCTTTACGTGTTTTCGTTCAATAAACACTCACTACGCCCGGTTTGGGAATCGAAACCGCGTTCCTACGACCGCGAGTCCGCTTCCCTAACCAATGGGCCATTGCACCTCCACACGCGCGCACACACACACACACACACACACACACACACACACACACACATACACATATATATATACACACACACGTATGCATACATGTATGTATGTATGTGTGTATGTATGTATCTATCTATCTATGTACGTACGTACGTTTGTTCGTATGAATGTATGTATGTACGTGCGTATGTATGTATGCATGTATGCATGTGTTGCAGTGGTGCAGTGTCAGTGACCAGGTTGCAGTTGGTATGACGAAAGTTTTTCACACCAAACAATAACTGCTTAAGTAAAGTTAAACGCCTTCCACGTCATAATTTTGTTTTTTAGTTTCAACGGCCCCAGATCGCATCGCTTTGTAAGTACCCATCCGAAATTATTCACAATTTACATAGAGGTGCTTCTGCCGTCTTATTATTAGGCATATTTTGCATTTCTGTATTACGTGATTTGCTCCGCATAATATTTATCCACATTGTCTACCAGTGCTATTTTCTCTAAGTTGTGTAGATGTCTAAATTCTGAGATTTTTGGGCCTTTATGTTCCGCATCAATTTTCTTTAAAGACCATTCCTACCTAATTGGTCAAAGTTTCTTAACTTACTGCATAACTGGTAATAAGTCTGTTTTCTAACCACATGGTTTCCGGTTCAACCCTACTGCGCGGCAGCTTGGGCAAGTATCTTTCTGCTATAACGTCGGGTCGACCAAAACCTTATGAATTAATTTGGTAGACGGAAACTGAAAGAAACTTGTCGTATATGTATGTATGTGTGTGCGTATATATGTATGTATGTATGTATGTATGTATGTATGTATGTATGTATGTATGTATATATGTATGTATGTGTATGTGTACGCGCCCGCGCGTCTTTTTACTCTCGTCTGTTCTTCAACCCTTGACAAACGGTGTTAGTTTATTAACGCCCTTGTAACTTAGCGGTTCAGTAAAAGACATTAAAAGTACAAGACTTTAAGAAATAAGTGCTTAGGTCGATTTGCTCAACTAAAACCTTTCAAGGCCGCATATTTGCCCCAATATGACCGCAAGTCTAATCTAGCGCCCTCTTTAATATTCCCGTTTAAGCAATATACCTCCCTGGTCATATTTCCCCAGTCGTTTTAAATATATTATATCGTCACTGGTTTCATTAATGAAAACATCCACACAACTTTCCATACAATCTAAGATATTGCAGTTACGATTAAGCAATGGTTTGCTGATGAGGTCGAGCAAGAATGAAACATGTGCGGAGTTATCACTGTAGTTTTAAAAAACCCGGTTCTTTCCACACACAGCATTCCATATTTAATTGATTTCAATTAAATAAAATTTTGTAGAAGCTCGTCTGTTTAATAATTAATTGAATACATAAGTAATATTCCATTCCTGGCCTTTTCTCTCATTTATGTTCATTGTCGTCTGTTTTGATCATTAGTTCTAAACTATGTGTAAAAGTCTGCGTTTCACCTAATTCTTTATATCCGTTTCTTTATCAAACATGACATTTGGGTTTTTAATTAATTTTCCTGTCTTCAAGATTGTTTTCTCACAATTTCGTAAAGTGAATTTAACCTCCATTCATCAAGTAAATGCGTGTAGCTGTCTGCAGCAGTGTTTGCTGTCGTGTATCTTGAGATCATTTTCAGATTATCCATATGCACGTGTTTTAGGGTTCAGTCCCACCACGCGACGCCTTAGGTATGGGTCTTCCACTGTAGCCCGAGGCCGACCAATAACTTGTGAGTGAATTTCGTGATAG
>NW_021830075.1:0-5489 GCF_006345805.1 Octopus sinensis | reverse complement strand
TTAATGTATCAATGTTAAATGTACTTGCTAGAAATAGCAGCAAAACTCACTGAATCACAGCTGTCTGTCTATCTATTTGCCTGTCTGTCTGTTTGTCTCTCTATTTATATAAATATATATATATATATATATACATTCTTTTATTCTTGTACATTTATTATTCTTTTATTTGTTTCAGTTATTTCACTGTGGCCCTGCTGGAGCACCACCTTACGGGGTTCTGTCAAACAAATCTTTGTAAGTTTAGTACTTATTCTATCAGTCTCTTTTGTCAAATCAAAGTCACAAGGACAATAAACAGACCAACATTGGTTGTCATACGATGGTGATGTGATGTGTGGTGTAGGGTAGACACACCAAAATGAATATGTATATATCATCATCCTCATTAATGTCCGCTTTCCATGCTAGCATGGGTTGAATGGTTCAACTGGAGTCTGGGGAGCCCGAAGGCTGCACCAGGCCAGTCAGATCTGGCAGTGTTTCTACAGCTGGATGCCCTTCCTAACGCCAACCACTCCGAGAGTGTAGTGGGTGATTTTATGTGCCACCGACACAGGTGCAGCAAGAGGCTGGCGAACGGCCACGCTCGGAAGGGGTTTTTTTATGTGCCACCGACAAAGGTGGCCAGACGAGCTGGGAAGACGGCCAACGCTCGGATGGTTGTTTTTATGTGCCACCGACACAAGTGCCAGATGAGGCTGGCGAACGGCACGATCGGATGGTGTTTGGTACGTGCCCACAGCACGGAGGCCAGTCGATGCGGTACTGGCTACGGCCACGTTCGGATGGTTATTCTTGTGTGCGACTGGCACTGGTACCACAAAGATACAATTCCATTGATGTCATCTATTTTGATTTGGTTTGATTTTCACTTGCCTCAACAGGTCTTCACAACTGTCACACACTTGCCTAACAGGTTTCACAGTGTACATACTTGCCTCAACAGGTCTTCACAAGTGTCATAAGAAGGAAGGTATGCAGGGTGACTGACTACGCCAGGTAGGGGCCACGGGTTATGGCCTGACTAGTCTTGCCGGGTTTTGGATGTGTTTTTATGTGCCACCAACACAGGTGCAGATGAGGCTGCCGAACGGCCACGATCGGATGGTGTTTTGTTAGTGCCCACAGCACGGAGGCCAGTCGATGTGGTACTGGCTACAGCCACGTTCGGATGGTTTTCTTGTTGTGCTACCGGCACTGGTACCACAAAGATACAAATTCCATTGATGTCAGCTATTTTGATTGGTTTGATTTGATTTGATTATGATTATGATTATTATTATTATTATATTATCACTTGCCTCAACAGGTCTCACAAGTGTCATTTGATTGATTAGCACTTGCCTCAACAGGTCTTCACAAGTGTCATAAGAAGGAAGGTTGCACAGGTGGACTGACTACGTCCCAGGAAGGGGCCACGGGCTATGGCCTGACTAGTCTTTGCCGGTCTTCGGACAGGTGCCAGATGAGGCTGGCGAACGGCCACGATGGATGGCGTTTGTTTATTGCCCACAGCACGGAGGCCAGTCGATGTGGTACTGGCTACAGCCACGTTCGGATGGCTTTTCGTGTGCCACCGGCACTGGTACCACAGAGATACAGATTCCTGATGTCATCTATTTTGATTTGTTTGATTTTTGATTTGTTGATTTTCACTTGTCTCAACAGGTCTTCACAAGTGTCACAAGAAGGAAGGTATGCACAGGTGGACTGACTACGTCCCAGGTAGGGGACCACGATCGGATGGTGTTTGTTATGTGCCCACATCACAGAGGCCAGTCGATGCGGTACTGGCTACGGCCACGTTTGGAAGGTTTTCTTGTGTGCCCCTGGTACTGGTACCACAAAGATACAAATTCCATTGATGTTCATCTATTTTGATTTGGTTTGATTTTCACTTGCCTCAACAGGTCTTCACAAGTGTCACACACTTGCCTCTGCCTCACAGGTCTTCACAAGTCACCACTGCCTCTGCCTCAACAGGTCACAAGTGTCACACACTTGCCTCAAAAGGTCTTCAAAAGTTCATAAGAAGGAAGGGATGCACAGGTGGACTGACTACGTCGCCGGGTCTTCGGATGGTGTTTTTATGTGCCCCCGACACAGGTGCCAGATGAGGCTGGCGAACGTCCACGATCGGATGGTATTGTTGTGCCCCACAGCACGGAGGCCAGTCGATGCGGTACTGGCTACGGCCACGTTCGGATGGTTTTCTTGTGTGCCACCGGTACTGGTACCACAAAGATACAAATTCCATTGATGTTTCATCTATTTTGATTTGGTTTGATTTATATATATATATATGTATATGTATATGTATATATGTATATATATATATATATATATATATATAATATATTATATATACATACACATACATACATATATGATGGGTTTCTTTCAGTTTCCATCTAGCAGATCCACTCACAAGGCTTGGTTGGCTTAAGGGTCATTTAAAAGACACTTGCCTAAGGTACCACACAGTAGGATTGAACCTGGAAAATGTGGTTGGGAAGCAAACTTCTTATGACAGAGCCTGGCCGATGCCAGTTTGCATTACTGGTACCTGTGTCGACTCGTTTCTTCCCGATTGTCTTCCCACACACATTCCTAAACGACACCAAGGTAACTCCAACATGTTGGTTCCATTCCTTCCTCTGCCGATTTTACTCGTTGTCTTGTTGTTTCTGTCAATTCTGGGGCACCAGTCGTCTCAAGGATTTTATTTCAGAAAATCGACCCCAAACATATTCCCTCCGTCCCTTCTACTCAAACATCAAACTAAACCTAGGCACAAAGCTTTGGAAAGGAGACTTTTAAAAAAAATATGTGATACATTCCTTTAACTGTTGTTTCTAGCTTCAACTTGTATTTAATTGTGCATTTGTAACTATTTTATAGACTTGCTGCTAGAAATAGCAGTCAAAACTCACTGAATCACAGCTGTCTATCTATCTATTTGTCTTATATGGTTTTCCAGTTTTGTATTAATTTATTGGAATAATTAAATGGAAAATGAAGTCTAATTTAGAAAAGAAAACGAAAATCATGATGTATAAGAAGTAAATGAAAGCAAGGGCTGCTAGAAATAGCAGCCAAATCTACGTCGAAACAGCATCATACTGCCTCACGTAACTCCATCCATATTTATATATGAGCCGATAAAAATTGAAGCCAATGAAAATGATAGCTAGATTTGTTGACTTGAAATAGCAGCCAAATGTCCCTCCAATCTGCTGTAGTTCTGAAATTAACTTCAGTCTATAAATTCTACACCTATTTGTCACGCAAAACAAGACAACTACAAAGGGTCCATTAAACTGAGACGTTTCCTATGCTAGAAACAACAGCAAGACTTGAGCAAAAATATATGCGAAGAAGGATACAGAAAATACTGAGAGGGAGGCAGAAGAAAAGACATTAAAATATAGAATGTTTCATGCTTAATGGATGCCAGAGTTACTGCTAGAAATAGCAGCCAAATCTCACATCTGTCTGTTTATCTATCGAAGGGGTTCCCAACCTTTTTTATGCCCTGCACCCTTAAAAACCTTTAATATGTTCTCACACCCCTTAAAGTAATAGTTATATAAGAATAAAGTGCCCGGAGCAATTGCCGACTTTGACCCCATAAAAATCCAGCCCTGCTCGCACCCCCAAGCGTGTGTGCACCCCTGGGTGGGAAACCCTGCATCTAAATACATTACATTTCTTGTTTCTTTTACTTGTTTCAGTTATTTGACTGCGGCCATGCTGGAGCACTGCCTTAAAGGGTTTTAGTCAAACAAATCGACCCCAGGATTATTCTTCGTAAGCCTAGGACTTATTCTATCAGTCTCTTTTGCCAAACTAACTTAAAGGGTTGTAAACAGACCAACATAGGTTGTCAAGTGATGGTTATGTGGGGTGGGGTTCAGATATACACACATGAATATATATATTATATTATTAATATATATATATACACACCACAGAGTATACACTCACACATATATATATATATATCTGTTGTACTATAGGTACGAGGCCTGAAAGTTTGTGTGGGGGGGGCGAGGCGAGTGATAACATCGACTCCAATGTTTCACTGGTACTTCATTTATTGACCCTGAAAGGTTGAAAGGCAAAGTTGACCCTGATGAAATTTGAACTCAGAATATAGTGACAGTGAAACACCGCTACGTACTTTGTCCGTGCACTAACAATTTGCCAGCCAGCTCACCTCTCTCTCTGTATATATATTACATAATATATATATATATATATAGTATGTATGTTGTATAATATACGATGGGCTTCTTTAGTTTCCGCCAACCAAATTCTACCCACAAGGCTTTGGTTGGCCAGATGCTGTAGTAGAAGACACTTGTCCAAGTTGTCATAAGTGGGACTGAACCCGAGTGTGTGGTTGGGAAACAAGCTTCTTACCACACAGCCACACCTGTATGGAATGCATGTTGTATAGTTAGATGGAGGGAGAGATTATAATATATAAGTACAAATGTATATACATAGATATCAATTCATTCGTTTGTTCCAGTCGTCTTCCCTCACACACTCCTAAACGATGCAAAGATATGCTCCTAAATGTGGCTTCCATTCCTCCTCTGCCGAATACATCCATACTCTTGTTGCTTATGCTGATTTAGGGGCACCAGTCTCACAGATTTTATTTCAGAAAACCGCCCCCATCCCCTATACATATTCACTCAGTCTCTTCTACTGAAGCACAAACTTTACGTAGACACACGTTTTGGAAAGGAAACTGTGTAAAAAGAAACATGAAATACTTCTATATAGCTGCTGTTTCTAGCATATGTAAGTGTGTGTTTGTAACTAGTTTTGGTTGTTGTATTAATTTCACTGTAATACTTAAATGCAAATTAAGTTAATTTAATGAGAAAATTAAATTAATCATGTGTAAAATGCAACGAATGCCAGAGCTGCTAGATATAGCAGCCAAATCTACGTTGAAACAACATCATACCGTCTCTTCTAACTCCATACATATTTATATTAGGTGATGAAAGTGAAGTGTACATGATAGCTAGAGTTGTTTGAAATAGCAGCTAAATGCCCCTCCAATCTACTGTTCTTCTGAAATTAATTGCAGTTATAAATGTACACCTATTTGTCAACACGACACAAATCCAATACAAAAGTCCATGAAACTGCAACTTCATATGCTAGAAACAACAGCAAGAGTTTAGCAAAAATATATGCAAAGACGGACACAGACGAGAGAAACGAGAGAAAGAATGAGAGAAAAAACAAGATCTAAATATATAACGTATCAATGCTTAATGTACAGTAGACCTGCTGCAAGAAATAACAGCCAAATCTCACAGCCATCCATCCATCCATTTGTCTGTTACTCTCTTTTCTTCTCAGAATTGGGATTAGAAATTTTCCTTGTAATCTTCACCCACATCGACATTCAGTCCCCAGGCACCCATGGAGACTTCCGCTTCTCCCATACACATATGTGA
>NW_021830074.1:0-5300 GCF_006345805.1 Octopus sinensis | reverse complement strand
GTTACAGATGAACTTTTCAAGCCATCTGTACAGGCAATTCGTGAAAAAAATGACCTCGCAAACCACAACACTCTCAGACAGAAAAGAGGAGGATGAAACTACACCCTCTCTCCCGTTAAAACAGTAAGTTTTAAACATTCGACTAATTTTTCACATTCTCGTTTAAACTCGGTTGTTCAAATATTCGCGGCCTGGGATCATATTAGAAGCAAGGCTACATCCTCAACGACCTTGGGTCGCATCGTTTGGATGTAGTTGTAATTACCGAATCCAGACTGAGTGGGCTGCAGGCTTTTTTGCCCCTTCTAAACGGCTACGAGAAATATGTTTCTCCCTGTCGACCGGGAGGGGGCGGAGGAGTGGCAGTGCTGGTCAGAAAAAAACCTGGATTTAAAGATTAGAACCGTCTTTATAGATCTGGAAGGCAGGTTGGTCGTTTTGGATGTGACGCACAGCAGTGGTAAAGTGTTCAGGCTGGTTGCTGTCTATGCTCCCTGCGAAGGAAAAGCCGGGCAGAAAGATTACTTCAAAAGCCTAGAGAATTTTCTCGGCACGTCGAACACATTAGTATTGCTAGGTGACTTCAACATAATTTGCGATGCACGCGTAGATTATGTTGGCTCAAGAAAGAATAGAAGGGGATTACCTCACCTCAATGATCTGTTAAGTCGTTTTGAGTTGGCAGATTGATTTGTCCCCCATCACCACTTGACAACCGGTGTTGGTGTGGTTATGTCCCTGTAATTAGTGGTTTGGCAAAAGGGACTAGGCTTAAGAAACAAGTCCTGGGATCGATTTGTTTGACCAAAATGCCTTCAAAGTGGTGCTCCAGCATGGCTACAATAAAATGACTGAAACCAAAAAAAGAAAAAAACCAAAGAAAAAAATAAATCTGAAGTGATTTTAGTTAAAAGTTTCGGTTAAGACCTTCCATCAAAATTTCAAGTAAAATTCTGTTTTCAACCACAGATTAATAACGACGAAGTTATTTCATTAAATACTTAATTAGTTTCAAAATTAATTGCAGCAAAAGCAGTGTATTTCAACAGAATTATGCTAACAAACGAGTTGCCATTTTGTTTGAATATCACAGCTTTTACCTGATTAGCTGTGGAGATGTTTAAACTTCGTTTTATATCATAAACTCCAAGCTTTAAAGTAATTTCAGTTAAAACTTACCACCAAAATTACATATTAAATTATATTTCAAACACCAGATTAATAATGACAAAGTTATTTCACTAAATTCTTTATTATTTTCAAAATTAAGTGGAGCAAATACAATGTATTTCAATAGAGACATACTAGCAAAGGAATTACCCTTTCGTTTGAATATCACAGCTTTTACCCGATTGGCAATGGAGTTGTTTATATTATCAATTATAAACTGATCCATATTTGTCCATTCTTCAATCAATACTTCTTTCAGCTCTGTAACTGATGTAATTTCTGATGAGCTTGCTCGCAACCTCCTATCAAGGTGTTGTCATGTATCATGTATACTCTATTGGATTAAAGTCAGCGCTTTCAATATCACATTTTGCAGATTTGATTTCGTGAGTTGTTTTCCAGCTATGTGATATCTTGCTTGTTGCACCATTCGTCTCCATTGTCTTAAAAGAAAGAAATAAAAAAAAGAGAGATGAGAGGGTTGTGGGTAGATAGGTGGATGAGTGAATGAGTGCTTGTTTCATTGAGGTAATGAAATGAGCTGGTTCCTCCGCCAAGGTAGAATTTGCCTTTCACCTTTTTAAGGCAGCAAGCTGGCAGAATCGTTAGCATGCCGGGTGAAATGTTTAGCAGTATTTCGTCTGCCGTTATGTTCTGAGTTCAAATTCTGCCGAGATAGACTTTACCTTTCATCCTTTCGGGGTCGATTAAATAAATACCAGTTACGCACTGGGGTCGATGTAATCAACTTAATCTGTTTGTCTGTCCTTGTTTGTCCCCTCTGTGTTTAGCCCCTTGTGGGTAGTAAAGAAATAGGTATTTGGCCAGTGGCTACATTCTGAGTTCAAATTCTGCCGAGATAGACTTTACCTTTCATCCTTTCGGGGTCGATTAAATAAATACCAGTTACGCACTGGGGTCGATGTAATCAACTTAATCTGTTTGTCAGTCCTTGTTTGTCCCCTCTGTGTTTAGCCCCTTAAACCAGTTGAACACTGGAGTCGATGGAATCGACTCAGCTCCTGCCCCAAAATGGCTGCCCTTGTGGCAACATTTGAAACCATTGTGGCAAGAGAAAAGACAGGGGGACAACACAGCACATGTGGACCAAAGAATTGGAATGCGTGTGTCTGTTGACGATGAAATGCCAATCGGCCCTTAACTGGATGCTGTCCAGGATGGCTTCCTTATTAGTTCTCACATTGAAAATAGAAGGGAAAAAGTAGCAGATCCCTTTTCAAGTATTTGCTAGGAGTTTGGGCATTTAACCATCTTCCTTCACACACTATTGCTGGGAGGGCTGTGGAGTACAGTCATCAGGAATCTTCTCCCTAGGTTCCTTCTACTGGAAACAATCGTCATTTTCCTTTCTGGGTTGACAAACATAGACAGGCACACCTAGGCAGGAAGGGAATATTGCATGCAAACATTTTCTCAGAAACTAAATCTTGGGCCACACAAACTGATTCACACTAATAATACTCAAGCCACTCTGGTGACCCTTGTGCATCTTATTGAAAGTGTAACTTATCTCAGAAGTATTTCATGGACGAAAGCACACTTGAGCAGCGCAAAACTACAAACAAACCGCAAATGTTAAAGTGCATGTTTTGTGACAAGGCCTTCGAGATTGAATGTTTTGTCAACCAGTATCTTCAGCGCACTCATTTGTCATTTGCTCTTTATAACAAAGCTATACAAAAGCAAAACCTAACAGAAGCAATCACCACTTTCCGGTCAAATTTCCAAGCATGACTTAAATGAGACTGTGGATGTCATCCAACTATCTTGTTCATCTACTGCTTGGTCTCTGGCCAGTCATAGGGTAGAGTCCTCAGGCACCTCCTCCATAGGGTCCTATCAAAAGCAATCCCCATTACATTTTCTTGGCTGGATTCCCAAGCATGACCAACTGAGACTATGGACATTATCCGACTGTCTCGTTCTTGGCCTACTCCTAGGTCTCTGGCCAGTCATAGGGTAGAGTCCTCAGGCACCTCCTCCAAAGGGTCCTATCAAAAGCAATCATCATTACATTTTCTGGCTGGACTCCCAAGTTTAACCAACTAAGACTATGGATATCATCATACCATATCTTTCTTGGTCTACTCTTTGGTCTCCCGCTAGTTGGCTTGGCTTGAAGAATATGTCTTGCAATTCTTTCCTATGACATTCTAATCACAGTCCATATTTTGGGCCCTTTCAACAAAATAAGCTCTGATCTGTCTGTCTATCACCCAAACTTCCCTCCATGCAATAACTGCCTCATATTAGATTTTTCCATACAAACAAACTATATCCAATGCCTCAGTTTTGTTGCATCACATTTACATATATCTGCCTTAAAGTGGGAAAATTGGCAGAATTTGCTTTCGTCAGACCACATTATTAATAACCAAAACTCATCTTCTTTGTTGCATAACTCTTTAGCCAAGTTACACCTTTTGGTCTTCTTAGCTTTTTAAATTATTGACTTCTTTCACACAACTCTTAGCTCGTATCCAAGATCTTTCATGACTGTTCTAACACAATATGGTGATATATCCATTAACAACACACAACACACACAGCGCACACACACACACACACACACACACACAGACACACACAACACCACTCAAACACACCACTCAACACACACACACACATGCACACACACATGCACACACACAGACACACACACGCTCACACACACGCACACACACACACATGCACACACACACACACACATGCACACACACACACACATGCACACACACACACACACGCGCACACACACACACACACACACACACACACACACACCACACACACACACACACACACATTATTTCTGAGCAATATTTATTTAATTCCTATTACAGTTAGTGCCAGCTGAAGACATTTTCATTTCCAAATAGAAAGCCCTCTCAACCTTCAAAAAGGAAAAAGAAAGAAATTGCAGAAAGGCTAGATTATCTTCTGTTGAGGCAGATTAATTCTGTGTGTGTGTGGGATGGATTTCTTTCAGTTTCTGTCTATCAAATCCACTTGTAAAGCTTTGGTTGGCCCGAAGCTATAGTAAAAGACACTTGCCCAGGATGCTATGCAGTGGGACTGAACCTGGAACCATGTGGTTGGAAAGTAAGCTACTCACTAGCTGCCACTCCTGTGCCTATATATATCTATCTATCTATCTATCTATCTATCTATCATATATATTATATATATATATATATATATATATATATATATATATTTTGTGCATATGCATAATTGACTGCACACTTTAGCACAAGTGCATATAGAGCACTTTAAGGTTGATGTATATACACCCCTCCACTACCTGCTCTCATTCTATCATGTGAATATACACACTGCAATGCATATATATATACGACTGTGTTATTGAGTCCAAATATACACACACACAGATGAAACACACACTCCCACACACACAGACATATACACATAGGTATGTTGGTGCAAACAGGACTCTGTCACTTCTTCTAAATAATAACATATATATATTTTTGTACATATATATATATATATACACACATACACACATATATATATATATAGATATGTATTGCTATTTTATATAATGAACATATGCACACATACATATGCATACCCACATAACTCGATATATTTGTAGTAAGTAGGACGGTAATTTTTCGGAGAGCAGTATATATGTGCCGGTTTCAAATCCCTGTGGGGAGGACTTCGCTTTCCTTGCTAATGCATTAGGGAAACTCTCTCTCTGTCTATCTGTCTGTCTGTCTCATACTCTCACACACTGATGCACTCCAGTATTTGCAATGTGATTTCTTTCCATTCGCATACCAATCTACTTAGCTATATCTTATAAATTATTTGGTCGATACACAGATAGATAGATAGATAGATTGATAGATTGGCAGAAATGTAGGTAGATAGATTGGTAAGATTTGACCTTAGAATGTAAAGGGCAGTAGCTAAATACATAATACGAGGTCTCAGTACAGGCGTGGCTGTGTGGTAAGAAGCTTGCTTCCCAACCACATGGTTCTAGGTTCAGTCCCACTGCATGGCACCTAGGCCATGTGTGTTCTGTTATACCCTCGGGCTGGCCAAAGCTTTCTACAAAAGTGTATTTGGTAGACAGA
>NW_021830072.1:0-5346 GCF_006345805.1 Octopus sinensis | reverse complement strand
CTGAGAGAGAGAGAGAGAGAAAGAGAGAGAGAGAAGGGGAAAGAAAGAGCAAGGGAATGAGAAAGGGAGACAGAGGTAGCGAGAGAGCGATGTATATATGTATGTACCTCTCTCCCCTCTCTGTTTGTCTATTTGTCTCTCTCTATATATATATTGTTTAAGGCGGTGCTCCAGCATGGCTGCAGTCAAATGACTGAAACAAGTAAAAGAATATAAATAGGCGCAGGAGTGTTAAGTAGCTTGCTAACCAACCACATGGTTCCGGGTTCAGTCCCACTGCATGGCATCTTGGGCAAGTGTCTTCTGCTATAGCCCCGGGCCGACCAATGCCTTGTGAGTGGATTTGGTAGATGGAAACTGAAAGAAGCCCGTCGTATATATGTAATAATATAATATATATATATATATATATATGTGTGTGTGGGGTGTGTGTGTGTGTGTGTGTGTGTGTGTATGTGCGTGTTTGTGTGTCTGTGTTTGTCCCCCTAGCATTGCTTGACAACCGATGTGGTGTGTTATGTCCCCGTACTTAGCGGTTCGGCCAAAAGAGACCGATAGAATAAGTACTGGCTTACAAAGAATAAGTCCCGGGGTCGATTTGCTCGACTAAAGGCGGTGCTCCAGCATGGCCGCAGTCAAATGACTGAAACAAGTAAAAGAGTAAAAGAGTAAAGAGTATGTGTCTGTCTGTCTGTCTGTCGTGAAGGCACGGGAATTAATGGTTGTTGTATTCGTCTCACGATCTGAAGGTCGTGAGTTCGACACCCAACAGAGTGTTGTGTCCTTCAGCAAGACACCTTATTTCATGTTGCTCCAGCTAGTCCACTCAGTTGGTGAATGTGAGTAGTACCAGTAATTCAGGCTGACTATCCCCGAAAACTACGTTAAGGATATGCGGCGTAACTGTGGAGTGCTCAGCCACTTGCTCGTTAAATTCACGACCGGGCTGTTCCGTTGATCGGATCAACTGGAACGCTCGTCGTGTATCTATCTATCTATCTATCTATCTATCTATCTATCTATCTATCTATCTAATCTATCTATCTATCTATTCTGAGAGAGAGAGAGAGAGAGAGAAGTAGAAAGAGAAAGAGAGATACTCATAGACAAATAGAGAAAGATAGGCTGATAGACAGTGAAAAAAGAAGAGAGAACAGAGTATTGTGAATGAATTAAAAATAAAAAGAAATTGAAGAGAAATTGAGCTAAAGAAAATTATAAAAGCGAATGAAAATGTTTAAAAAGAAAGCGGAAAACAGACGGAAAATGAAGAAAGAGGAAGCAAAACAGGCATGATACAGGAAAAAGGATATGCAAAAAGAGAATGAAATGAAGGAGAAATAGGAAAAAAGAGTGATCCGTTATAGGGACATACAAATGAAGACGAAATGAAGAAAAGAAAGACGTTAGAGTGCGTATGGAAGTTATTAGAGAAAATAGAACAAAATAACAAAAGAAACAGAAAGAGTCTTATTTGATCTTATATTTCTTTCTTGTATTCTTTTAATAATTTTAGTTGTGGGATCCGACCTTGCTGGAGCACAACCTTAATTTATTATCTTTCAGTTTTATTGTTGCTTTATGGCCGGATGTTGGTCTGTGATTGAGTTCGTAACGGCTGATCTTTCCCTGAGTGTATCACTGAATGGTTGGCTGGTCTTGTATCGTCGTTAGGAGGTTATCCAATGTATTTTTTTGAATGTTTCCTTAGATATATGTTTCTTTAGGTAGGCAGTTGAACAACTGAAGTCTTCTAAATATTGGACAAACACAGCAGAGTGTTTTTATCGTGATTTTGCAGCTTATATATTTGGAAGATAACAGTGTCTACCAATTCGTACATTAAAGTTCTCTCTAATGCTGAAGTTTGGAAGAAGATTTTCCAGGATTTTCCATACGTTTATGATAGCATATCTCTCTCTTCGGCGTTCAAGAGAGTAGAGACGTCAATCTTTCAGACGTTGCAAGCAATCGAGGCTTTTAACTGAAGTTATTTTACTATCAAACATTTTTTGTTATCCTTCCATTTCTTCTAAGCAGACCAAAACTGTGAGCAGTAATCTAATCTGCTCAGAACTAAGGTTTTCCATGGAGTCAGCACGGTTCCTGCTTCATTTATCTTTTACTTGTTTCAGTCATCAGACAGCGGCCATTGTAGGTCAGAGTTATGACGGGTTCATTTGAATGAATCGACTCTAATACTTATTTATATAGTCTGCTACTAATCTATAGACAGTGGCCAGGCTTGAGTACCAATTTGATTGTATTTTCTTTTTGTTGCTGAAGCAATACAGCGCCCGTTCCTTATTTTTTAAAGTTTCTTACATATTATTGACAGTGATATTGAAGTTTCGGCCAGTGAAACCATCGTTGCACTTCCCGCCATATATTTTTTTTTTTAGCTCAGAGCTGCGGCCATGCTGATGCACCGCCGTTTATATATTCTCTCTTTTACTTTTTTACTTCTTTCAGTCATTTTGACTGCGGCCATGCTGGAGCATCGCCTTTAGTCGAGCAAATCGACCCCAGGACTTATTCTTTGTAAGCCCAGTACTTATTCTATCGAACTCTTTTGCCGAACCAATCGGTTTTGAAGCGATGCTGGGGGGACAAACACAGACAATACAAACATACACACATACACACACACACACACATATTATAATATATATATATATATATATATATATATATATATGCATATATACGACGGGCTTCTTTCAGCTTCCGTCTACCAAATCCACTCACAACGCTTTGGTCGGTCCGAGGGTATAGTAGAAGACACTTGCCCAAGGTATCACGCAGTGGGAATGAATCCGCAACCATGTGGTTGGTAAGCAAGCTACTCACCACACAGCCACTCCTGATGTATATATATATATATATATATATATATATAAACAATTTTTGGTATCTTGGCATCTGAAGCAGCTGGAGATACGATAGTTTGACCAAAAGTATTAGCTAATACAAGTAAAAATATATATTGGAAAACAATACATTTCACCAAATTTGGATATACGTCACTTTAACATAATAGAAATGATATATATTCTTTTATTTTTTTCTGTCATTTAGCTCCAGCCTTAAGTCGAGCAAATCGACCGCAGGACTTATTCTTTGTAAGCCTAGTACTTATTCTATCGGGTCTTTTGCCGAACCACTAAGTTACGGTGACGTAAACACACCAGCATCGGTTGTCAAGTGATGTTGGGGAGAAAAACACAGACACGCAAAAACACACACACGCATGCACACACACGCATATATTGATATACATATACACATATAATATATATATTATATATATATATATATATATATATATATATATATATAATATATATATATATATTTGTGTATCAAATAGCTAACTTAAGGCGATGGCCTCATGGAGCTATAAGCGGACAGCTTTATTCTTATTTTTATAAGATGCCATATTAGTATGGCGATAATAAACTATATATATAGATATATATAATATATATAATATATATATATGTATATATATAATATATATATATATATGTATATCTATATATATATATATATATATATATATATATTATATATATATATATATATATATACGACGGGCTTCTTTCAGTTTCCGTCTACCAAATCCATTCACAAGGTTATAGCAGAGTGGTTCCCAACCCTTTGATTTAAATTAGTTTTCCCATCGACCCCTGTAATATGCTATCCTTACGTGACACATATATATATATATATATATACTATATATATATATATATATATATATATGATTGATTGATTCTAGTTTCAGCTCACGAGCTGTGGCCATGCTGGGGCACCGCCATATATATATATAAACTTACTAGGAGAATAAGAAAACGACGCGTTGCGTTCAATCATATAATAACAATTTAATAAATAAAATATATGCATACATACATACATATATGCACATACCTACATCTATATGTATATATACATGCATATATGAGTACAGGACACCACAAATAAACGTAGAACACAACGAGAAACGAAAACATAAAATCAAACAAGGAAACGGACTTTTTTTAACAACAAAAAACAGAGTACAAGACAAACAATACAATAAATATTTCCTTCATCAGCTGCCCCTGTTTCGACTCAATCGAAACACGCATTGAGTCGAAAAACAGGGGCAGCTGATGAAGGGGAATATTCCTTGTATTGTTGGTCTTGTACTCTGTTTTTCGTTGTTAAAAAAGTCCGCTTCCTTGTTTGTTTTTACGTTTCGTTTTCGTTGTGTTCTACGTTTATTTGGGTGGCCTGTACTCATATATGCATGTATATATACATATAGATGTAGGATATGTACATATGTTGTATGCCATATGTTTTATTATTTAAATTGTTATTATATATATATATATACTAGCATTAAAGACCCGTCGTTGCCGGGTCATAGTGCTAGTGCATGTATATATGTGTATATATATATGTGTACATCTTACATGTACATCTATATATATACATCTACACATAACATGCAAAGTACAAAGTTATATCTTGATATCGCTAGTGATAACAATGCTCAAAATATATAACAGACTGGAATTGTTAGCCCGGCTCTTGTAATTTCGATCAATTGTATCTTGTCCTCCCTCTTGTATAGAAGTGTGGCTACAATCCAGCCTACCTCAACTTCTGGGGGGAAAAAATTAAAATTTTTTTTCCGGCACGTCCTACGTCCCAGATATAAAGGTAAAAATAAAATATTTCCACTTTGCAAGTTCAAGTCGAGTACTCCCTTGCACGCTCCGTTGACTCGAACCTTGCTTCTATTGTGGCGAATTTACCGCCTCTGATTAGATACCTTTCATAGTCGCACCAAGACACTTTTCGAAGGTGCTTTCCTCCATGTTATTTTTTTATTACCCACCAGGGGCTACGAAGAATGGCGGACATAACAAAACATGGGGACATAGAACATATGATTAAATTTATGAGCAAATGAAAATGAAAAATGATAATATGAAAGCGATGCTAACGGCCCCCTCCGCCAGCATCACTTACCTGTCCTTTTGTTTTCACTGTCACCTGAATGTTCATTCCCAATACGAAGACCATCCATATCCATTCTTACTCCGAAACTGTCCTCCATATATTCCACGAATTCATCGCTCATTCTTGTATCCTTCCACCTCCCCAATTCTCCCTCTCACCACCTCAACACAAACTATCTATATTCTTCTTTTCCAGCACTGCATATCTGGTCCATCCATTTCATACCATTCATACTCCTCCATTACCCTTGCAACCTCTTTCTGTTCAGTCACAATATAAATGTTCGGCCTGGGTTCGTTTTCAAACTCTTGTCTGTCTGTATTTTTCTTT
>NW_021830071.1:0-5395 GCF_006345805.1 Octopus sinensis | reverse complement strand
GGATGACTCGCCCGAGAAAATAACATTCATCTACTGCTATAGGGACCAATTTTGTAGGTTTTTACTCCACTCTAAATGCTTTGTATCTTTTGGCTTTGAAAGTAGTGGTTTCCTGATTGCAGCCCTCCCGTGAAATCCGGCTTTCTGCAGATCCCAGCGTACAGCTTTTGTGGAAACTAGGTTCTCAAGGTGGTCATGAAGAATGCAGTAATTTTGGGAGCTGAAAGGTTTGGTTTTCTTGCGGAGTTTTGCTTCGACGAGGAGGTTTTTCCCTCTTTCTTAAAGGCTGTCATTACCTTCGAGACAGTACTTCTTCAAACACCAAACATTTTGGCTGTTTTCGTTACTGTAGCGCCTGCCATACGAGCACCGACAATTTCACATCTTTGAAAGTTTGATACATCTGTAATTTTAGTGAATTTTAATCACCTTTTCCAGAAGATATCTGAAAAGAAACAGCAATTTTAGCAAAGCATATTAAGCAACACTAATAATAAATCAAACAACATGAAAATAAACAAGTTTTTGACGGTTTTATAGATATTTCAAAAGTACAATGCTGTGATTCTAGGTGTTATTTTGTCCAACACCTGACATATATATATATATATATGTATATATATATATAAATAAGTTATATATATATATAGGTATATTATATATATATGTATATTATATATATATATAAATAATTTATATATATATTATATATATATATATATATATATAGATATATGTATATTAAATATAATATATATATATATATTATATATATATATATATAACTAATTATATAAATATATAAATATATATAGATATAGATATATATATATATAAGTGTATTTAAACACAAGAGAACCTGCTTCAACAAACAGCTTTACACGCTAGAAGTAGTGAATTTTCTAAAAACTCGCTACCCTATATATTTTACGGGACATGTTTTATCATTTTCAGAAGGTCAGTTCACCATTTCTTCATTTGCTGCCGACTGAAACTGCGATTACGCGGGGAATTTGCAGAGTAATAAAATATGATGATGAGACACGTGATATCTGTTTCTAAATTATATGTTAATTGTTACGGCGCGGTCACTGATGAAAATTTCGCCAAATTATTTTTATTTGCTAAATAATATTCGAAATCTAGGTTTGATAGCAAAAAAAATAACAAAGTAAACGTTCTTATTTTTCATTCCCTTCAAAATTGCTCTTAAATGTCGTTTTGGTCGTTTCGATTGTTTATTCTAGATTGTAAAGCTGCTTGAGTGTTAAATATATACTATTTTATATTGAGAATATGTTGTCTATTGACTGTTTTATACATGTTTTATACTTACTTCCCTGGGCATGGACACATTGAAACTCCGACGTCTGGCAGCTGACCTGGCAGGCACCCATAAAATTATCAACCATCGCACAAACAATAACACTGAGCACCTCTTCAAACTCCACCCATCTAACACCCGTGGACATATTTACAAAGTAAGAAAACAGCACAGCTCCCATGACTTCACGAACCATTTTTTCACGCTGAGAGTTGCTGAAGCGTGGAACAAACTGCCGGCATCGGTTGTTAGTTGTCGGAGCACTGCATCCTTCAAGACTTCCATGCTTCCTGAGATTCGCCAACACAACACTTGATTTTCTCCCCTCCATACACACACAAGCATGTTCACTTTCCAGACATTTCTACATTACTGCATGTACTTTATATGCACTTTCTGACAAGTTGTGGTGCACCTGAGCACTATATACTAATTCATTATTATTATTATGTATTATTATTATTATTTATTATTATTATTATTATTTTATATTATATTATTTATTATATGCTAGGCCACTGGTAGTGAAATGTCTAAAAGATATAAAAAAACTCGCTACAGAATGGACGCAAGCGCTAATATATGATATATGATATAAGTTATATGATGTATAAAACAGGTAATATACAAATAAATATCTGGTAAATATAAACCATCCGAATTTCTGATACCTCATTCTTCTAATATAAAATACCTGTACATCATCTCCAACTCTCCAACTTTCTAATGTATGTATATATAGATATATATATATATATCTATATTCACTTGATCAATTTGACCGACCAGTCTGTCAGGCTTCCATTTGACACCGCTGTTCACAGCACGCTGTTCACTCCACTCTGGATCGCGTCTTTCTCATCCACGTGATCCCAATCGTCCTCTTGAAATCGTCACTACCGTCGTGGAGGTCTTCCGGTGGTCTTTTTCGCTCACGCGGGTACCACTCGACAACTGCGTGCGTCCAATGATTATATATATATTATATATAATATTGAATAGATATGAACATGCATATACATACATACATATATATATATATATATATATATATATATATATATATATATATATATATTATATATATATGAATATATATATATATACATATGTATATATATCTATGTATATATATATATATATTATATATATTATTACTTTATTTTAAGCAGCAGAAATTCAACAAAATCTGTTACTCTGAGTTTTTATCGTTGCCGTTCATCAGACAGTTTTTGCTAGAATGGAACCGATATATCAATTCAATCTAGACTCTTACAAACGCTACACTTTAAAAAAAATGGACTTGTTTGATTGGCCCTTTAGAAAAACGGTCAATCTTCGAGCGATAAACAACGGTCAAAAATATATGTATATATATATATAAAAACTTATAAAAATTATAAAATTCGAGGAAAAAACCTTACATTGAATATTGACGTTACATATTGACGTTAATGAAGAAAGCATAATTAAAGTATAGAAATTAAAACCTATTATAAATATTACACTGCAATACATATTTATATTAAAGTGTACATATATATATCAACATACACAGAAGGATGCGTGCAAACGCCATACATATACAGACGTATAATATAAATCTAAAATATACACATAAATGCATGCGTACATATATGCACGCAAGTTAAAATCATCTATGTAGCGATTCTCATATACTGAGTTAGGGGGACGTAAAGTTGCATCAGTATCAGTTGGAGAAAAAAACGAAAGAAAGGCAGAGAGAGAGAAAGGAAGAGAGAGAAAAAGGAACATTTGGTTTTGTGCTGAGTTTGATCTGAGAACATAATCTTTTTGTGGAAAATGGCGATTTGACGTCTATATCTAGCATGTTGACTGTCCACTCTTCGTGTTCAGTCGTTAATTGGTATATATAAATATTTTAATCTTGGGATTTTTTTAATATGCTAGACCACTGGTTCTAATTGATGAATATCAATTTCTACCCTAAATTAATGTTATATAAATATGTATGTTCTCTAACCGATAAATTAACTGCTGCTAATTATTAGCTGCAGGCTAGTTTTTCTCGGGTCTCAACGCGCCAAAAGTAAAGGCATTTGAAATATATATTCAAATGTAATAGGCTGTACTCCACGCACGCGATATTTCGGTATCGTGTTTGCGGCTAGTCCAGCAAATTGCATTTTATATGGGACCATGCTGATGATGGCTGCACTTTTCCTTGCGGAAAATAACAGTCGAAACTAATTAGTACATGGGTAAATATTTATTTCGTATATTTTCACTTTTTTATTGCTTTGGTTTTTTTGCTGAGTTGATCTGAGACATAATCCTTTTGTGGAGATGGCGATTTGACATCTATATCTAGCATTTGACTGTCCACTTTTCGTGTTCAGTCCTTAATTGGTATATATAAATATTTTAATCTTCGGATTTTTTTAATATGCTAGACCACTGGTTCTAATTGATGAATATCAATTTCTACCCTGAATTAACGTTATATATATTTACAGATATATTTAATTTTGGGGACGAATGGTTATATGTCAATTATTGTGTTCAAGTGTTGAGTAGTGCAGTGGCACAGTTTGGGCTGTCTGATATCAGCTGCAGTCGGCGTATATTACAGAAGGATCTCTGTTAGGAGATCTGCACTTTTGGTTGAGATAAAAATAATAATAATTTCTTACGTAAGCAGAATATGAATTTGCAATTAATCGTTGTCTTTGCTCAATAGTCGTTTCGACCCATCCTGCCTTAATTTGGTCGTATAATTTGGTCGTATAACGCTATCCTGATTCTTGAGTGGGGGTTATGCAATGGCGAACGCACTGGCAAATTTGAAACAATAATGGATGCCATATCACTTAGAAATTTCATCTACACATCTACCAAAGTAACTCTTCCTTATGCGTGTGCGTGTGTGTTTGTATCTACGTATTCCCTAAAACTGCAACCTCATACACATTCACGCGCAACCGCAGTCATGATCAACTCGATCATATTTCAAAAAGTATTTGGATTACATTTTAGCACAAAATTATGAAAACACATATACACACGCACACACACAAACGCAGACATGAAAACGCAGAGAGAGAGAGAGAGGCATGCACACAAACACATTTACACAAACACGGAGATATAAAATATATTATATATATATATATAGATATATATATATATAGATATATATACAATATATATTTACTTAGATATAAGCATAAGTATTTATACATACATGTATATATATATAACATATATACACTTGCGTCAGAAATTAATAGCACTTCTCAAATTTCTACATTAAATAGGTTAAATCAATTAACCTATGAGCTGTTCAAAACGTCTTACGCGATGAGAAAACTTAGTATGGTGTGATTTCGGTCCTTGCGAGGCGCGCTACCTATATCTATTAAACAAAGGGAAGATTTGTCGCATCCGCAATCCAAGTTGTTGCCACTGCTATGTCAACATTCATAAGGCTGTAGACTATCAAAAACTGTCTGCCAAACAAAGTTACGTCATCGTTCTGCGCAACAGTGAATCTGCAACAAAGCAATAGTTCGAGATATGGCCACTAGGTGCACAGCACATACCTTGAGTGAAGAGAAAATCAAGGGTGCTAATTCATTTCGGACGGTAGTATATGTATGCATATATACACACATAAAAATACATATGTCACACATACATACTCACACATATATATCTTGACGAAACATATTTTTGTACTGATGTTTATATATAACACACACACATACACACACATACACTCAAACATACACACCCACACACATATATATACATATACAGAAAATGACTAAATAGATATATATATACATATTATATATATAAATATATGCATACATACATAAATATATGTTATATGTATTTATATATATATATAGAATAGAATATATGTATATAAAACACACATTACATGTATCCATATTTATATATCTACAGGCATACTAATATATATTATATATATATATATATATATTATATATTGATATATATATATCTTCACACACACAGAGGCACACACGCACAACACAAATATATAGACACAGTGACACACAC
>NW_021830070.1:0-5392 GCF_006345805.1 Octopus sinensis | reverse complement strand
ACCTTGTGCCTATAGTAGAAAACAATACTATAGCTGCAAGACTCTTGTTCTCTCTTGTTGAAGGTTTGTGTAAAACCATTCACACTTTTCGGAAATATTGGCAGCATAAAGTTGATGCAAATCTTTGTCACAAACACAATGAACAACAAACCTTAGTCTTTTCTGCTCTACTTCTTCATCTCCTGGGTTACTTGAGATCGATGCAGTTTTGAGTGCAACCTACCCTCTTAGCCTAAATGCATACCTGGGCACCAAACCACAAATTTCCATGTCCTTGAGCATACATAAACACATACATACATACAAATACGGGGCGCTGATATATGTAACACAGTGCCTATGTACCAATCTTGAGAAACTAAGCTTCTCAAATCCAGAAAAAAGAGCTAATTCGAAGACTACAAATCTGAGTCATTACTGGAACTGTAAAATTTTGCAAAACATTCCAGAAGTTTATTATTTAAGTACATATGCGCTTGTTGTGACATGCAGCCTAATACACGAGAAAACATAAAACAAAATACACAAATCCGCACATGCACTGGCTCCAAATATTGCAGATATACACAAATACTTGCAAAAATATTCTGTTGAATTTGAAATTACAACGAAAGAGCCTTGCGTATACGTTACAAACCAGCTCTTTCACTATTGCCAGCAAATCTTGGAATAAACTGAATGATAACATACATACACAGTTACAACTCGCCGTCATAACCGGAATGTCAGTACGTTTATGACTTCGAGGTAACGGAGTGTTGGTACGTTGAAATGACTTCGATGTTTCGTTGTGATATCGGTTATCTATATTTTGAATATACAACAAACTTGCGAAAATATAAGCTTACTGTGAATATACAATTTTCTTTGCTCATTTATTGAATCACTTATTCCATTAAGGACCTTTTGTTAACTATTTGCATCTATCTATCTGTCTGTCTGTCTATCTATCTATCAATCTGTCTAATATATCTAGCTCTTTGTATGTACGTGTATATATATAATATATATATATATATATAATATATATATATATATATATATATATATATATATATATATAAAAGTACATATATATATGTACATATATATATAAATTTGCGTACATATACATGTATATATAATATATGTATATAAATAAGTATATATGTACATATCAATGTATATATGTATATCTATATGTATATAATGTATGTATATATATATATGTATATATATACATATGTGTATATATATATAATATATATATATATATATATATATGTATATATATATATATTATATATACACGAGATCCTGAAAATTTCCTAGCTTTAAGGGCGCCGCGAAAGGCCTAGTTAGAGACCCGACATTCCGAGTTCTTTTACAGGTCTTAGAAAAGCTGAAGGACCGTCGTAATGAGTGTGAATAAAATCATGACTAACTGATCATCCTATATTTTCTTTTACCTAAGTCCAGGAACCTTTTAGTGTGCCCTCGTATATAATTCACTAGGCAGTCGTTTTATAATATTCTTCATGTCGACGCATTCATTTTTGCAACCAACTTTATGATATCTAGCCAATCCACTAGTTGATTTGTGCTACGTTACATTTTGAGATACGAAAGAAAATTCAAAATTTGTTGAATAAAAAATTGTTACCGAAAAATATTTGTTCACGAATGAGAACGTAACACACAGAATCCAAGCAATATATGTTCCCTATAGTTTTATTATTTTTGAAACATTTAACAGTTACTTCGCCGCCTTCATGAAAAAGGGGAGGCTTCATATGTGCTAAAATTGTTTCTAAAAATATGAACGTGATCAGACCATTTTTGCCTGAAACTAGTCAACTCATATTAGCTGTACTACTTTCCCACACAAATAACTGAATTCACCTACTATTGCTGTATTGGCATTTTTCTCCGTCTTTGGATCTTATTGCTATTTTGATAAAATTTACTTTTTGTCAATGACTATGCTTTTCTATCTTTGTTGTATAGATTAAACATTTGGCAAAAGTAAAAAAAAAAGACTCAATAGTAATTATTTCCTGGTCTGTAATAAGCATTTTTTTTTGTTTTGTTTTGTTTGGTTGTTTGTTGTTTTTGTAAAGAAAAGAAAAAGATTTGGGAGAGTGCGGTCGCAAGTATAACATTCGTAATTAATTGAAGCTGGAAAAGTATAGAAGAAATGGAAGCTTAAAAATACTGCGTTTGAAGTTTAATTGAAAGGAAAAAAAAAACAATATGAAGTTATATGCTAGTTATCAACAGACCAACCTATGCCCACAAGAAAACACTAGATATATATGTACGTAATTTAAAGCCTATATATCTATCTGCCTGTTTCTCTATATGTACATGCACACATGCACACACACACACACACACACATATGAGTGAGTAGAGAAACGACAGAAAAGGGCACTCACCACATTTAGTAGGAGTTACGTTTTATTTGAAACAATTTGATTCCGTTTCCGTGTTACTCCAAGTTTCGCACGAGCCTAACGCAGATCGTTTCTTTCAGGCTTCTGGAATAACCGAATTCCAGATTCAGCTATGTCAGACGCTTGAAGGAACGAGCTCCTCTAAGGAGCCGTGAAACTTGAAGTAGCAAGGAACCCGAATCTGCTTTAAATTATATATATATATATTATAATATATATATATATATATATAATATATATATATATATATATATATGTATATATATATATATATATATATCATGTATGTATGTGTTCATATAATAAATTATATATATATATATATAATACTTCTAATGGTACATAAACACACATACATACACATTTATATATACATATATATCTATCTATCTATATCATCTATCTATCTATCTATCTATCTATCTATATATATATATATATATATATATATATATATATATAAATATAGAGAGAGGAGAGAGAGAGGGAGAATATAGATACATATATGTATATAGAATATATAAATACATATATATTATAATATATATATATATATATATATATATATATATACAAACATACATACAAACTTACATACATTCATACGCACATACATATATACATACATATGCGTGTATGTATTCATTCGACTTGAAAAAGATTTCAGTTCCAGATTATTGTATATCAGTTTACAGTCCGCCAGAACGTTATACATTACAAGTGTTCTTCAGCTTTTAGAGACAACTGTGTACTCACTTGAAACTATTGAGAATAGAACAAATCGAAAAGAAAAATATATATTTCCATATTCCAAGACGATGAAGAATATTGATTAATATTATTTCATTTAAGTGTATTTTCTTCATCTTTGGTAGTTGCTGAGTAATGGTTTTGAAACAGCTACGTCGTAGTACATGGTATGTACTACCCTTAACCTCCGTCAACCAAATTCTTTTAAACGACACATTTACAGAGTGCCATGATATAGGAGTGAACCTGGAACCATGTGACTGAGCAGTGAACATCTTATGACACAGCCACACCTGCGCCTATGAATATATATAAATATATACGTATGTGTGTTGTTGTTGTTGTTGTTGCTGTTGTTGCTGTTGTGTGTGCGCGTACATATTTGAGAAAGAGCGATTAATTCATGTTAGCAGCATAATCATTTAATGGTTTCAACTCGGAACATTAATTTTATTATCGTACATAATACCATAATACCATATTAATGTGTAAGTTACTTTTCGTTACATTTCTCTCCGAATCCCAGATTCAGAAACAATAAAGACATTGGAGCAATAAGAACTGTCGCGTGTATTCGTTTATAGTTCAATATATATATTGAAAAAGATATTCCCTTTAGAATTTAGTAAATATTTTAAAATTTCATGATCTTCAAAATATACCATCTATAGCGCAGACATTCCCGGTAAAACAAGTATACATATACATACTTATATATTATAATATATATAATATATATATTATATTATGTGAACTACCCAAACACGTGTAGAATGAAATAAAACGATTTCTGCTCAATCTGCGTTCAGCTCCATTTCTTCAATTCACCAATTATATATAATATATATATATATTATATATATATATATATATATATATATATATATATATAAATATATATATATTATATAAATTCATAAATGAGGGTGAAAAATTAGATATTAATTTAATAATACCATCAGTTTAACACCAGTGGCTATATATATATATATATATATATATATATATATATATATATATATATATATATGCATGCATGTATGTATGTGTATGTGTGCGTCTGTGCGTGCGCATGTGTCTGAATATATGTATATACTTATATGTACGTGTGTGTGTATAGTTTATAAAGATATTCAGTTGCGGTACAAAATATAATAAGTGGGCCAGGTTAATCTATTGATATCATCATCTTAGCTTGGAACTGAGGGAATATATGAATTTTATGAAAGTAGTTTTAAAATTTTATCACATAAATGACGAATAATTACATTAGTTTTCAGCTTGTCGAAATTTTAGAGTTTAGTTTTAATACCAATACTTACACACACACACACACATATATATATATATATACATGTGTGTGTGTGTGTGTGTGTGTGTGTGTGTGTGTGTGTGTGTGTGTGTGTGTGCTAAAAGGACAATGGGAAGCGTGTTGTCTGGTGAGTCTCTTTGAGAGCCTCGAGTTGAATACTTAATGCATTTAGTGAAATTTCTTCGATAGAACAGACTCACTATGTAAGACTATTGTGTAAACAAACATACATCCAAATACACAAAAACACTCACGCATACAAACGTACATCCACACATATCTGTATGGGTGTGTGTCTACATCTATACTACTTGGTACTGATTCTATATTTCTGAAAGAGAAGAATTTATATCACGTACACTGTTTACATTAGACAGACGGTTTACATTAGTCAAACCCATCTTGGTTGATGCCAAAACGTAGACAAAGCAACAATGAAGATGAACTCCTCCGATTAATGTAAGCGGTGTTCATACTTAAAACCAGTTACATTGATGTACGTCCATAACATAACGGTTCGATAAAGTTTTTAAGAACGAAATTAAAGAGGAATACCATTGAAGGTTCTGCTCCTTATGGCTGCAATCCAATAAGCAATAAAAAACAAAGTGAATAAAAGAATATTTACAGTAGAGTTGATCTAAAATATTATAAAAATATAATTTATCTCTTATGGATTATTTTATATCCTTGATTGCGGATATATGATGCTAACGAAGCGAGAGTAAAGCAATATTCGCAGACGTGACTTCCAACTACCAACACGTGAGACACCAGCGCCTTCTTTTTTACCTTAGTGAGACATGTTACCTTTTATAAATGTTCGACGACTCCACCTTGTAATCACACAGGCGTGTTAATGTTTATCAGCACAGATTATACCCGCGATTTCGTT
>NW_021830069.1:0-5397 GCF_006345805.1 Octopus sinensis | reverse complement strand
GATGACATCTGCAGACGTCTGATGATTTCGTAATTATTCATGGACTGTACGCAACAGAGTGAGAATCTAAATAATAATGTGTCTATACTTTATAAAATTATTTTGGCAGGTCTGAGCATTGATATCTGATCGTTGTTGTATTCTCTCAGCTAGAAACTTGTGATTTTAGACAACGTACTGCCACACACGTGCGATTGTTTGACCTGAAGGAACTTCGATACACCACATCAATAAATATCTTCTTTGCAAGTTTGTCTAGAGAAGTGTTGGTGTGCTTGCTGAAACAGTGTAGTTCCCATAGGCAAATAAACCAGATGTATTATGAACACGCATCATGGATAATTAGCAGATAGTCTCCGGCGATGACACACAGCAATAGACAGTATATTTATGTTAGCATCTGCCGCCAAAGAAAGGAAAGGAAAAAGGAGTGAGCGACTAACACCGCTATTACGTACAGAGTATATTGTATGAAAATTCTGCTCGCGATGAAACTCAGTCCTACAGTAAAGCATCACACGCACACACAAATAGATTGTGAGATAGTGAGAGAGAGGAGAGAGAGAGTAAGAGAGAGAGAGAGACATATATACTAGGGGTGTTTAAGGCGGCGAACTGGCAGAATCGTTAGCATGCCGGGCGAAATGCGTAGCAGTATTTCGTCTGCCGTTACGTTCTGGGTTCAAATTCCGCCGAGGTCGACTTTTCCTTTCATTCTTTTGGGTTCGATAAATTAAGTACTAGTTACGCACTGAGGTCGATATAATCGACTTAATCCATTTGTCTGTCCTTGTTCTTCCCTCTGTGTTTAGCCCCTTGCGAGTAAGAAAGAAACATATATTCCAGGGGTGTATGAAAAGTCTTGAGCCTAAAAAAAACAAAACATAGTACAAGATTTCTGATGAAGGTACAAAACTCCAAGTCTCAAAGGCCTTGAAGTCTGAAAACTTTTCATACATCCCTTGTACATAAACCTCTCTTTATGCGTGTATATGGGGAATATTTTCTTGTTTCACGCCATTTCCTTCCATCCTCTGTGAATCAATTGTCGCTTTGTGTCTGTTCACCTTTCTCTGGAAGATGCGAAACATTCACTAATTCAAGAACATTCTTAAAATATCTCCAAAACATCGTTCCTTGTTTGGTTATACAAAAGCATCGCTGAACACAGTTATTTCTCCTAGATCTTTATGATATACATACGTACATAATACACACACACACACAAACACATACATATATTCTTTTTTCCTTTGTTTTTATTCGTTTCAGTCATTTGAATGTGGCCATACTGGAGCGATCCTTTAGTCGAACAGACACCAGGACTTATTTTTTGTAAGCCTAGTACTTAGTCTATAGGTCTCTTTTTGCCCAACTGCTAATTTTATGAGGCACGTAAACACACCAGTATCGGTTGTCAAGCGGTGGTGCGTAGACAAACACGGACACACAAACATACATACATACACACACGCAAACACGCACGCACAAACACACACACACACCACACACACACACATACATGTGTACGAAGGTCTTCTTTGTGGTTCCGTCTCACTCACAAGAGTTTGGCCGGTCCGCGGCTATAGTAGAAAACAGTTGCCGAAAGTGCCACACAGCAGGACTGAAACCAGAACTATGTGGTTGATCAGTAAACTACTTACTACACAGCCACTCCACTGTCATATTTATTTATATGAATACATACATAAGGAATACATATGAATATATTATATAAGTTGATGTTCCTTCATTAAAGGCATAAACAAAATGTACTCCATTCAGTGAGAAATGAATATCATTTGGTGTACACAGGATTTAAAATAATATTGACGAAAATGCTACTTAAAATTGTTTCTTGCTATACATTAGGCAGATAAATATAGCATGTCTTACGTCTCCAAGCAATTATCTGGCTCTGGGCACATGATTTAAAAATAAATCTTACCATGGACCTGACTTTAGGGATTGCTTGGAGACAAAAGAAACGTTATGGAAGAATATGACAAATCTCAATTTTTTTACGAAGAAGTAATGATTGGACTTATTCAAAATAATGTATACATATCAAGTCAGTCGGGTATTATTCGCACGTACCCGACTGACTTGGTATGTATACAAATATATATATATATATATATATATATATATATTATATATATTATGTATATATATATATATATATATATATATATATATATATTATATATATAATGTATATATATATATATATATATATACATAATATAAACATATCTATACCTTATACATACTATATATATACACATACATATATAATATATATGCTGATATATATATATGTGTGTGTGTGTGTGTGTGCGTGTGTATGTGTGTGTGTGTGTGTGAGAGAGCGTGTGTGTATGAGTGTGTGTGTGCATATTGATATATATGCCCTATGATTTAATGCGTTAGTGTCGTTATTCAAATAAAATACAGAAGCACGTAAGTGCATGTTTAAGCGGGACATCACAGCGGAACGTCTGCTGATTTGCCGATAAAGACTTTATTGATGCCGCCATGTTGCATAATATATCGCCATGTTGCATCCTTTTTCTTTGCATTATTTTTCGGGAAATCCCTGTTCAAAGTAAAAATTATCAGTCTCACATATATTTATAGATGATCGATTAGTAAGTGATCAATACCGTAAGAGTTCCAGCATGATTAAATACCTGTATGCAAAAAACCATCGATTTTAATATTTGTTTTTTTTTGTTTTCTTTTTATATTGCTTCCTTTATTATTATTGTGAAGGAAATAGTCTGCGATTTTATTTTATTCTTTTATTCTTTTAGTTGTTTCAGTCGTTTGACTGCGGTCATACTGGAGTAAATCTTTAAAGGGTTTAGTCGAAGAAATCGACCCCAGGACTTATTCTTTATAATAAGCCTAATACCCATCCTATCGGTGTCTTAGGTAGAGCCATTAAGTTACAAAGACGGAAACACAACAACGTCGGTTGCCAAGCGATGATGGGTGGGGACAAACAGGCACAAGACACACACACACACACACACACACACATTACTATATATAAATACGAAGGGCTTCTTTCAGTTTTCATCTACTAAATCTACACGCAAAGGCTTTGATCAGCACGAGGTTATAGAAGAAGACACTTTCCCAAGGTGCCACGCAGTAGGACTGAACCCGAAACCATGGAAGTGTGTACGAGTGTGTGTTATTGGGAAGAAAACTTCTTACCACTCAGACACTTTTCTCCACTTTTCAGGCATGAGACTGCAGCTATACTGGAGCACGACCTTGAACACTTTTAGTCACACTAAGCGACCTGAGTCTATTTTGATGCCTGGTGCTAATTTTACACTTATTCTATCGATCTTGCAAAGCGAATATATACACCTAAACGTATATATATATATATATATATATATATATTATATATAGTGAAACTCTTAAAAGGGAAACAGTATCAAAGTCAATCTATTTATAACTGTTAGTACGTCGAAGTGTTCACGTTTATTCTTCTAGTTTTGATACGCAAACCGGAACCAGTGGTAGTATTGCATTGATTTAAAACCCAAAAGTTACATGTTGACACTTCTGGGGTCTCATAGTATTACCATGTAAAATTTGATTTCGTTTGGTTGAGTCGTTTGAGAATGCATTGGGCTCAGACAGAAAGAGAAAGGATTACATATATATGTATATATATATATATATATATAATATATTTAGTGCACCAGGTGGTGCTATTAAGTTGGACATGGCCTGGGCCAATAATGGCCGAAACCTATCAAAGTATCAAAGTATCAAAGTATATATATATATATATATATATATATATATATATATATATATATACATATATGTATATGTATATACATATATATATATATATGTATATATATATATATAAATGTATATATGTATATATGTATATATATATATATATATATATATATATATATATATATATATATATATAATATATATATGCATATATATATATATATAAATGTATATATGTATATATGTATATATATATAATATAAATATATATATATATATATATATCTATATTATATATATATATATATGTAGGTATATATACTATCAAAAGTAGAGTCCAAAGTAATCCATAGATAGGAGAGTTGCAGCCGTAGCGTAAAATGTCCAAAAGAGAATCCGTAAAGGGTAGAAAGGTAGACATTCCAATGGAGAAGTTCGTGGGTGATAACAGGTGGCAGGATCAACTGGTGCGACCACGTGAGCGTGTGATAATTGGGGAGATTTCACGAATAAAACAAAAGACGTAGGCAGGTGGTGTAGAAAACAAACAGACGTATTAGTATAACGCTCAGGAATAGAAAAAGTCTTTTACGTTTCGAGCCTACGCTCTTCTACGGAAAGGGACACAGAAAAAAATCAACGAGAGAAACAAAGAGAGAAAGAAATGTAAGTAGTGGCTAACGATCTATCATGGCGCAGTATTACGTCGATTTCTATGCCGGAAAAGATGTTAAATTATTTACTTTCATATCGATCGAAGACTTTGTCTCCAATACATTGCAATTTCTCTTCTCAATGTTTTGCTGAGACGTTGGAAGTAAGAATATATTGTGAGAAGTAACAAGTTGTATGCATATATGCATATATGCAAACATATAAATACACCAACGCTGCTGTCAAGTTGTATCTACCAAGTTCGGAAATATTTCCCGTGTATAAACACGTCATTGACGTGAAGGTCTGAGCGCAATGAATTATTGGGTAACTGCTGGTCTCTCTCAGAGAATAGTCCCCACATCAGCACATATTTTTACATATATATACGCAACATTCAGAAATGTATGACTCTTCTTATGACGAATACGTCACTAATTTAACCATCTGGTCGATAATACTATACGATCCTGTTCAAGGCGGCGAGCTGGCAGAATCGTTAGCCCCACCGGGCTAAATGCGTAGCCGTATTTCGTCTGCCGTTACGTTCTGGGTTCAAATTCCGCCGAGGTCACCTTTGCCTTTCATCCTTTCGGGGTCGATAAATTATGTACCAGTTATACATTGGGGTCGATGTAATGGACTTGACACCTATGTCTGTCCTTGTCTGTCCCCTCTGTGTTTAGTCCCTTGTGGGCAATAAAGAAACAAATACTATATGATCCTGTCCAATCAAAGATAAAATCTTCTTGAGGCTTCTTTCTTTGATTTGATTTACTTGGGTTTGTGTGCTATTTCTAGCAAGAGAAGCGACCACGTATGCGTTCTCGTGATGTCAATAAATCATAAGATAGTGGTGTGTCTTTTAGTGCAAGATTATTGGTCGCGTGAGGATAGATTCTTATGGAGATAATTGGTAATGATGACACATTATAGATGTCTGGGTTGTATGAGATTGGGGGAAAGAAA
>NW_021830068.1:0-5325 GCF_006345805.1 Octopus sinensis | reverse complement strand
CGATGGAGAGATGGGTGGAACACTACTCTGACCTCTACTCCAGACAGAACGCAGTCTGGTAACTTCATGTAGCGACCTTCATTGAAATTGTGAATCAAACTTTGTGTATCCAACATGTGAATGCAAGTGTTGATCAAATAAATGATTTAAACCACATTCCGTTGCTTTCTTCATTGTTTTGCTCTGATGTCGTCCAACGCGCCTATCTTCATCTGCAACACCCGACAGCATCTTTTGATACACATCTCACTACGGATATATAGACAAAAAGATAAAAGGATCGATCGAGAGACAGATGGATAGATAGCTAGATAGATAGATAGATATAGATAGACAGACACATATATAGACAAACAGATAGACAGATAAACAGATAGATAGATAGATAGATAGATAGATAGATAGATAGATAGATAGATAGATAGATAGATAGATAGATAGAGATAGACAGACACACATATAGACAAACAGATAGACAGATAAACAGCTAGAGAGATAAATAGACAGATAGATAGACAGACAGACAGATAGATAGATAGATAGATAGATAGATAGATAGATAGATAGATAGATAGATAGATAGATAGATAGACAGATAGATAGGGAAGATTGTGGTAATGATGTTTACATATGACTAAGTTTGCAGATGTAAAAGTTTGATTCATGGTGGCCTGTTTTGGGTATTCTAGTTACAACAGCAGGTGTCTACACACACACACACACACACACACACACACACACACACAAACACACACACACACTCGCGCGTATAAATACGTATGTGTGTGTCGTGTGTAAAGTCATATCATGTTTTCAGTTTCTTGCGACGTCTTTAGGTGAGTCATTGCGAAGAAATGGCGCCAGAGAGGAAGATCGGAAGCACAGAATCGTCACTCCCTAAACTTCTGTCATCTCTAGACAGTACGGACCTGCATGTTGTGTCTTTCATATGGTTATGATAACAACAACAATAATATAGGGCATACGGATCTTTTCGGTTTGAACGGCAGTTTTTAACATAATTTCTTTGTAACTAAAAAATTTTAAACTTCGTATACTGGTAGAATGTGTTTATAAAACATCTTTTTCTCTTGGCTTTATTAAGAAAATTCGGATCTTTTCCTTTTGAACGGCACTTTGTAACATAAATACTCCGCCGGTTACGACGATGAGGGTCCCAGCTGATACGATCAACGGAACAGCTTGCTCGTGAAATTAACGTGCAAATGGCTGAGCATTCCACAGACACGTGTACCCTTAACGTAGTTCTCGGGGATAATCAGCGTGACACAGAGAGTGACAAGGCTGACCCTTTGAAATACAAGTACAACTCATTTTTGCCAGTTGAGTGGACTGGAGCAACGTGAAATAAAGTGTCTTGCTCAAGGACACAACGCGCCGCCGGGAATCGAACTCACAACCTTACGATCATGAGCCGAATGCCCTAACCACTAAGCCACGCGCCCTCACCTTTGTAGCATAATTTCTAGGTAACTAAAAAGTTTTAAACTTCGTATACTGGTAGAATGTGTTTATAAAACATCTTTTTCTTTTGGCTTTCTTGAGAAAATTTATAGTTGTAGATATGGATCTTTTCGGTTTGACGGCAGTTTTTAACATAATTCTAGGTAACTAAAAGATTTTAAACTTCGTATACTGGTAGAATGTGTTTATAAAACATCTTTTTCTCTTGGCTTTATTGAGGAAAATTCTAGAGTTTGTAAGATATGGATCTTTTCGGTTGAACGGCAGTTTAAAATAATTTCTTTGTAACTAAAAAATTTTAAACTTCGTATACTGGTAGAATGTGTTTATAAAACATCTTTTTCTCTTGGCTTTATTAAGAAAATTCGGATCTTTTCCTTTTGAACGGCACTTTGTAACATAATTTCTAGGCAACTAAAAAGTTTTAAACTTCGTATACTGGTAGAATGTGTTTATAAAACATCATTTTTTCTTGGCTTTATTGAGAAAATTCTATAGTTTGTAAGATATGGATCTTTTCGGTTTGAACGGCAGTTTTTAACATAATTTCTAGGTAACTAAAAAGTTTTAAACTTCGTATACTGGTAGAATGTGTTTATAAAACATCTTTTCCTCTTGGCTTTATTGAGAAAATTCTATAGTTTGTAAGATATGGATCTTTTCGGTTTGAACAGCAGTTTTTAACATAATTTCTAGGTAACTAAAAAATTTTAAACTTCGTATACTGGTAGAATGTGTTTATAAAACATCTTTTTCTCTCGGCTTTATTGAGAAAATTCTAGAGTTTGTAAGATATGGATCTTTTCGCTTTGAACGGCAGTTTTTAACATAATTTCTAGGTAACTAAAAAGTTTTTAAAACTTCGTATGTGGTTAGAATGTGTTATTAAAACATCTTTTTCTCTTGGCTTTATTGAGGAAAATTCTATAGCTTTGGTAGATATTTCGTCGGAAAATCCGAGCATTTCAGCAATTTTAACCCATCGATTACCTCATTCAACTAAAATCATTTGCTGCATCTAAAACTGAGACAACATCCTGTAACTAACCCTAAACCTCCCCCTAACCCTAATTTTTTTTTCTTAATTGTTGAATTAATTTAATTGTTACGCGTGTAAAAAAAACCGAAAGCAATGGAAAATTATTTAAACAATTAACAAACAAAATAATTCTATAATTTTATACACACGCGTATACGTACAGAAAGCGTGTGTATAAAATTATCTTGTTTGTTAATTGTTTAAATCATTTTCCATTGCTTTCGGTTTTTTTACACGCGTAACAATTAAATTAATTTAACAATTAAGAAAAAAAAATTAGGGTTAGAGGGAGGTTTAGGGTTAGTTACAGGATGTTGTCTCAGTTTTAGATGCAGCAAATGATTTTAGCTCAAAAGAGAGAATAGGATTGGTTAAAATTCGAAAAATTAAATTACGTAAAACAAACAAATTACAATTTTCTCAAGAAAGCCAAGAGAAAAAAATGTTTTATTTTGACACATTCTACCAGTATACGAAGTTTAAAAGTGTTTAGTTAACTAGAAATTGTCTGCCGTTCAAAAGGAAAAGATCAAAAAAATTTTAAACTTCGTATACTGGTAGAATGTGTTTATAAAACATCTTTTTCTCTTGGTTTTATTGAGAAAATTCTATAGTTTGTAAGATATGGATCTTTTCGGTTTGAACGGCAGTTTTTAACATAATTTCTAGGTAACTAAACAATTTTAAACTTCGTATACTGGTAGAATGTGTTTATAAAACATCTTTTTCTCTTGGTTTTATTGAGAAAATTCTATAGTTTGTAAGATATTTGTTGTTTTTTTTTCTTCAATTTCTGCAATTTCAACCAATCAGTGACGTCTATTGAGTTAAAAAGCATTCTGTGCCGTATGAATATGTCCCGCGTTTAAGAAATAGATTGGGTTTATTTACATTTGTGAACAAAAAAAGATACCCATCCAGTCGTAAGATGTTTCAAGATATTTTGCCAGTCCAGTTGTAGTGGTTTTCTAGGAGATTTCAGATTGGATCAAGCCTGGACTTCCTTGAGCTCTGGGTAGGTAAAGACGATCTACGTCTGCCTTGGGATGTTGCATCTTACTGCAAGTCGGTAGCTTACGGATATTTCCTGTCAATCTTCCTTATTTCGCTCATATTCCAGTTCAACACAATGGAACTATAAATAGGCGTAGGAGTGGCTGTGTGGTAAGTAGCTTGCTTACCAGCCACATGGTTCCGGGTTCAGTCCCACTGCATGGCACCTTGGGCAAGTGTCTTCTACTATAGCCTCGGGCAGATCAAAGCCTTGTGAGTGGATTTGGTAGACGGAAACTGAAAGAAGCCCGTCGTATATATGTATATATATATATATATATAAATATTATATTTATATATATTATGTATATATATATTATATATATATAAGATGTATATATATATATGTATATATATATATGTAATATATATACATATATATATATACATAGATATATACATACATACATACATAAGATATATATATATATATATATATATATATATATATATGTATATATATATATATATATACATAATATATATATATATTATATATATTATATATATATATATATATATATATATATATATATATATGTATATATATATATTTATATATAAATAATAATAAATATTAGGGAATGAATCCAAAATTACAGGGAAAAATCAATTAGGGTTAAATCCAATTTTATAGTAAAATATTATATAATATAATTCGAGACAAAACCACTTTTGTCTCGAATTATATTATATATATGTATATATATATATATATATATGCGTGTGTGTGTTTGTGTGTCTGTGTTTGTCCCCCTAGCATTGCTTGACAACACGATGTTGGTGTGTTTATGTCCCCGTCACTTATCGGTTCGGCAAAGAAACCGATAGAATAAGTACTGGGCTTACAAAAATAATAAGTCCCGGGGTCGAGTTGCTCGATTAAAAAGCGGTGCTCCAGCATGGCCGCAGTCAAATGACTGAAACAAGTAAAAGAGTAAAAGAGAGAGAGAGAGAGAGAGAGAGAGAGAGAGAGAGAGTAACAACAGGGTCTGCTAAGGAATGTATAGCTAAAACACGTTGTCATGTGCATTTAACTCGGATTTTAGGACTGCTCGGCCTCTCCTGTAACACTCCTTCCTGATCTTCTCTTTCGTATTTGCATGGTGAATGCCAGAGGTAGTCCAAGGTATTCGTAAGTTTTATTCCTGCTCAAGTTCTTCTATGACTGTGTCAACGTCAAACACCACCGAATGTGACGTCTTCAATTTCCTTTTCTGGAAAGACGTCTTGGCACATTTATCAAGACGAAATTTCATCCCGACGTCACTAATAAATGCTTTCACAGTGCGTAGTAGTCCTTCAAGCTCATTATCGTCTTTGCCATAGAGTTTTAAGTCATCCATGTAAAACAGATTACCTATTTTCTTGTCGCCAATTTTATGTCCATACCCTGTTCTGTTAAGTTCACGTGTAAGGGGTTTTGGAGCTATGCAGAAAATTAAAAGTGAAAGTGAGTCACTTGGGAAAATTCCACAGTTGGGAAAATTCCATAGGCGCAGGAGTGGCTGTGTGGTAAGTGGCTTGCTAACCAACCACATGGTACCGGGTTCAGTCCCACTGCGTGGCATCTTGGGCAAGTGTCTTCTGCTATAGCCCCGGGCCGACCAATGCCTTGTGAGTGGATTTGGTAGACGGAAACTGAAAGAAGCCTGTCATATATGTGTATGTATATATGTATGTATGTGTGTGTTTGTGTCAGTGTTTGTCCCCCTAGCATTGCTTGACAACCGATGCTGGCGTGTTTA
>NW_021830067.1:0-5428 GCF_006345805.1 Octopus sinensis | reverse complement strand
TAATATACATACATATATGTATTATTATATGTATTATATATGTATGGTATGTATATATTATATAATATAAGTATATATATATATATATATATATATATACATACATACATCTATACATACATATATACATACATATATGTATGTATATATATATATATATATATACATGAGATAAGAATGTCTATATGATATACACTTATGCACACATATACATCGGCGTATATTCATAACTATCTATGTGGATATTTCAATGAAAGTTGGTTTTATATGTATGCAGTAGTGGATGTATATTATTTTGATATGAGTTTAACCAATTGCTTTCTTGCACGTGCGTGTTCATACTTTTGGAAAACCCGTTAATGTTGTTGTTCACTACGTAGAATGATAGTCGATTCTATTGTGTGATAGTGAAGACCACAATAATGTAGTTAATTCAATAGTAATTTCATAGTATATTGAATGATATTAAATAATGGCAGACATGTTTAGTTGTGTAACATGTAGACTCTGTTTGAATGGAAACGTTTCTTGTTCAGCTAAATCTATTATTCATTGCTGCTGTGTTGCTGTTTAGCCCCAGGTCAGTACGTTACTATAGACCATTAAGCATAGTATCCCTATGATCGATATCATTACTGACTTGACCACCCTTCTTGAAGGGGAGTCTGTTGAGAGAGGTTATTTCATGCTATCTTTCTCACTGAAGACGGTAGAGTGATGGGTGAGGCAGATTTAGCTGTTTTTATTTCAAGTAAATTGAACAGCACATTGGAGCATTGTTAGTTGATGAAATAAGGTATGTTTAACAGGAGAAAAGCATTCGCTGTCAAATGTTAAAGCTTACTGAATCAAATGAAAAGCAAAATGGAAGAATTGTCGAATGAAAACTGTGTAAGTAATAATTGCCAAATATTCCTAGTAATCGGTTGCTTGATAGCAGTTAAAAACAAGCTATCCAAAATAACAGCATTTATGTCAATACCAGACCGATCTTTCCCTAGGATATAAGAAGGACGGTGAAACAATCCCTGTCAGTTTTTCCAAAGTGTTATAGAGGGAATGTGAAGGGTGAATGCACAAAAAAGGATGTATGTTAAGTTCGGCAGGGATAAAAACAAATAGATTACAAACTTGTAACAATTACATACAGCGCGCGGAGTGTACTGGCAAGCTACGGGTATGAAGGTATCCGATTACCAATCGGTTAATTCATTATATGCTCAGGCTTTTCGGTTTCGTTCATCGAAACCTCCGCTGTCGATACACCATGGAACTGAGTGAGATAATAGTGCACGGATTTCACAGCAAATTTTAGTTTAGTTTTCTATACTCTCGTTATCAATCTGACTCTTCGCTTTGAATTTTAACTACAGAGGTAAAATATAAATAAATTATAAATATTTATCTAAAAAGGTGTGCAAGGGCTGCGCTCAAAGAGTTGTATTACTGTGTGAGAAGCGTTGACTAAATGCCCGGATAAAGAATAACACGCAAAATGGCGCTTTGTAGTGAAAGAGCAATAAGGTTTAATATACCCATCCGGAACACCTCTTCACTCTCCCTCTTTCACAATCTCAAATGGCCAAATGAAACATGTTTCTGCTCATCAGACCACGTAAGGAAACTCACGATGATTAAGAACTATTGAACAGAAAATGTTCAACGTCACCTGCGGATTTGAAAGCTTCTCGGGTTCTTTTGATGATGGCATCGCAGAGATGATGATCCAAACCACTGTGAATTTATGAAATTAGTGACATAAATAAGCAAGATTTTTTTTGCCGAGGCTTAAGCAATTCCACCTGCTCACTGTCCCTGATGGAGAGTAAAGACGAAATTGGTGGGATTTGAACTTAACACGCAGACATCTGGAATGAATACTGCATACGATTCTATTGAACACAAACGATACTGTTAATTTAACGCCTTCAACCAAATCATAATTTTGCATAAGCTAACCAACACACACACACATTGACGGTATTTATTTGTGTGTATATATATATATATATATATATATATATATATATATATATATATATATATATATTATATATATGTGTGTGTGTGTGTGTGTGTGTGTATGTATATATATATATATATATATATACCATATATTACGTGTGTGTATTATGCAAATATGTCGCACAACATGCAGAACTCGGAGTTACCCGCAAGCTACAGGTGTGATATTATCCCATTTCTAAATGATAATCGGATAACTTCATACACATGGCTTGCCAAGAAACTCCGAGTACTGTATGTGAGCATTCCAAGTTGGGAGAATGTGAGTATGCTAATTGTTGTTGCATTTCATTTTTGGAGTATATATCATCCGTTTAGATTTTGTTACGTTAATGAATGGCTTATGTTGCCAACACACGTCGTCTAAAAGTAGGAAATTTTCTCCGGTCACAAAACCCAATAGCTATCAGCATATTCATGTTCGAAATCTGCCAGTACGTGTTTAGGATACAATATTTATTTTTTGCATAGATCCTCGCTGTTTTGCGTGCCTTATGTAAACAAGAGAAACACGTAACTCTTTAATGTCTTTTTGAACCAAATGCACACCAAGGACACACAATCCAGTAGCTTAGTTTGCGGTGTGGTACTGACGATTCAGTTTGTTTTGGCGACAATACTTTTAGGTATTGGAAGTAAACTCCCACGTGCGCAGAAATATACCTATACAGTTAGAAAGAGTGAGAGAGAAGAGAATAAAAGAAAGTGAATGGAGAAAAAAACATAATTTATTAATTGAATGCCATTGACAGCTCACTTTACTTCTCGTACACATAAAGAGAAATATGCACCCAACCACTCACATAAACAGAGCATAAGACAGAGAGAGTGGAGAGAGAACGAAAGAAACATTAAAATGAAGCAATAGAGCGTCTCGGGTCAAACAAGTCAGCGCCGAATCAGCGACACCAAATAGGCGGCGTCAAAACGACTTTGGCAAAACTTCTTATGCCCATCCGTTCGTATGTCGTATCATGTAGGCCTATATATGTTTAGTATAATGTGTTTCTTTCTTTTTCTGTGAAATTTATCCAAGTTTTTCTTCGCAGAAATTCACGCCAGTTGCCCTGTATTTAACGTGACAAGGCAGTTTTTGTTTGTCAGGGGTGTGTGAGTACTTCCAGAGTTTTGTGAATGGCTTACTGAGTGTATATGTAGGATTAGGTGTGGATATCTTTGAGCTTATATACAAAATGTAAGTCTATTATATGCGTGTATGTGTGTGATTGGTCACTATGTATGTACGTGTGTTTATGCATGCTTTAACAATATTTTGTGGCCAATTGCTTCTTTGTGCTGCGGTTATTGTATTTCTCGTTACATTTATGTGTTGTGTTATGTTTACATATATAATATTTTTCTTTATTCATATTCAGTTTTATATTTCTTTATTTTTAAATGTTACTCTTCAAAGCAAGTGCTGATATTGTTGTTGTTGCTGTTGTCGTTGTTTAACTCCAGGTCGTTCTTAATAACGCAGATAACCCTATGACGAAAGATCGTTCCGATCACGTCAACCCACCTATCATTTTTTCCTCCCCCAAAATAGTTCGTACTATATCATTTATTGTGTGCCTTTTAAAAATATTATGGTGTGGCTTGAATGAAGTTTGGCTGTTATTTCTAGCGGGCTGTGCTGCCACGTAGAAGTACCCATGCTGGAGTACCTTCCAACTAACTCAAGTTGAATTGGAGACAGAGAATTTAAAACTTTTTTGACAAAAATATATACACCTGGGATATTGCATTATGTGCATATACACGCAATAATTTACTGCTCATGTTGTTAGGATGAACACAAAACTTCTCTAATCGGTGACAGTTAAATATAATTTAATGAATAAAGGAATTAAACGTGAACCACTTCAAGTTTCACGCTAGAGAAGTGCAGTATTCGGATGAGCTTATTTGAGCCTGAACGATTTTAGTGTTATAAGTCTATGCGAGATGCTTTACCGAGACACATATCGCAGTCGTCTGACTTTTTACAATATATCAATGTACAAGAGGCTATTTTGAATACTGCTCCCGTTGCCAATCACAAATATATGTATGTATATATGTATATTTATATATATATATATATATTTATATATATATATATATATATTTATATATATATATATATATATTTATATATATATATATATATATATATATATTATATATATATACTATATATATATATATAATATATATATATATATATATATATTATATATACATATATACATATACATATAGAAGGATGACCACTAGTGGACATCCATTATGCTAGAGGTAGACCTCATATGGTCTGCTACTAAGAAAAGATTGTTCTCAAGAAAATTCACCATACGCCAGAACGTAAGCGAGCAAGACAAATGAAAAAATACAAAATATAGGATTTTTCAATATACTAGGCCATTGGTTTTAAATTGATATTAATCAAATTAATATCCAATTCTTCACCTCTATTATTTTAGATTTTAAGTTATACATATATATATATATATAACTATATGATAGAGTCACTCTATTCTCGGTTCTCTTATTCAAGCTAACTGTTTGGAGAGAGAATATGTTGCACATTTTTTCAGAGTCTCCTACGTTTGCTAACATGCGCCCATTTACAGAACTAGTAATCAAATCTTCTGTAAAACTCCCTCCGCAATTTCTGCATTTGTTATCAAGTTGGCATTTTGGTAATGTATTCTGTGATGCCTTCTGACCTCGGTATGACGCTAAACTGCATCCAATAGGGTCTCCTGCTATTGGAGTTCCAAAGTTTTGAGCAGTATGGAACCATCTTTGACCATTATTGTCCTCAGGTCTATTCTGACCCGGAATAATAGCACATCTCTGTTTCCAAGCTATGGGTTAATTAGCATACTGGACACGGTAGATCCTGCGAAAGAAATCCATCATGGTTCACTGAAGGACGAGGCGTCTGCAGCAATGCACGATGGAGTGCAGAAAGCAAGATGCGGCCAGTAAGACACTTGGGTCATCCGGTGCATCCGTCTCTATCCCCAGCTGTCTTGCTACTGGATTGAACACGGTTACGGACAAGAGAGCAAAGTTGACAGTGCGCAACTATTTTTTTCTACTTTAAACAATGTCACCATGTAAGTCATCTTGAAGGATGACTTGATGGTCTTCGTTACTCCGACGGACCAATATGCATATCTGAAAAGTTTAAAATGGTATTTTTATGAACGAAACGCCTTCATTCATAGTTCTGCTACATCACTATTCAACAGGGTAAAACTCCACCAGGATAACAACAGTAATTTCTGGAATTGAAGCGAAAGCGCATTAACAGATTTATTGCGGCAATTTTAGCGAGAAAGATTATTTGCAAAATGAAGTCACGTGATGCAGAGATTTGTTTAACAATTATCTTTTGCCCCCAAAAGAGTAT
>NW_021830066.1:0-5233 GCF_006345805.1 Octopus sinensis | reverse complement strand
TGTCAAACTAATACACCTGCTTGTTGTTTATACACCTGTCTTTGTCTTTTGTTTTTCTGTAAATTTCAACTATGTGTGTGTGTGTTTGTGTGTGTGTATGTATGTATGGATGGATGGATGCATGCATACATACATACATACACACACACACATGTGAAAATGTGTCAGTGGTGTTGTTTCTTACATATCTCATGTTTTTAAACAAACACAAAGGAGAACATACTGAAAGCAACTAAAAAATGCATAGACTTCAAGAAATATTTTTAAATCATTGTAATTTACAGAGTTTACAAGAAAACAATCAGAAAATTAGGGAGATGAAATTGCGAAACAACTATTGCACAGTACTATAAATCTGCAGGGAAGAAAGCCCTAAATTATACATACCAAATCAATTTAATGAATACTGTACTATTCAGTGATTTTGAAACTAAGTAAAAACAATACAACAAAAAGGGAGGTGAGAAGAGGAAACAGTAATAGTACTTACCAGTATTGAAACTGTAACTGTTGTCATTAGTGCAAAATTACACTGAACTTCAGTTATGTAATGGAGTCATCCACATGGCTGATGTATAAGGTAAATCTTTCCTCTGAATTTCATTAAGAAAAGTATAATTACAAAGTTTCCTTTGTGATGTCCTAAAAATCAGGAAGTGGAATTCCGCAGAAAAGCTCTTGATATCAGTCTCACATAACATTTGCTTTGGCAGTGGCAATATCGACTATATTTCCAAGATACCTTCACACTTTCATATGACATTGAATAAAAGTTTCTTTTAGTGGACTTTTTAAATATTTTTAATATTGATTGGTTTACAGATTAAACTTTAAAATATTTTTGCTTCTTTCTAAGAGTAAAATAAGCAATAATAATAAATAATAATGGTAATAATAATAATAAATAAATATTTATAGTAATAAATAATAATAAATAAATAATTATACTAATAAATAAATAATAATAATAATAAAAATAATAAATAATAATAATATTTACAAAATTTAAAATTTGGAAAGATAAAGAGATACTTTAAGGTGTTTTAGCCTACACAAAAATAGAAGAAAATAAATTAAAAACATTAAAGATCCACTTATTAGTTTTTTATCCTCAATCAGCAATAAAATCAACTGTATTTTTGGAGACTATTTCTTCAGAAGTTGTGATGGCAAGAAAATGCTTTTAATAATAATAATAATCATTATTATTATCATTACTTTTATTATTATTACTAAACAGTAACCAATTTGAAGGTAATAATATCAACAATAAAGCAAATGGTAAGGGAAGCTTTCCTTGATAAGAGGCAGGTTTCATACATCAGTTTCAATACTGAGATTATTCATATTTAAGTTAGTGGGATTGTTAATTTTGGTAGCATGGTTTTCTTTGATTCTTTCATTAATGACACTACCCTCTTCCATCTCCATAATATCAGATCCATTTTCAGAAGTATATGAACTCCTTTTTTCTGGATAGTTTATTGCAGATGTAACATGGTGATATTTGTCTTTATCATCATTCTCTGTCTCTCTATGGTAAAAATAATTAAAATTGGAAACAATAACGGGAACAGGTAAAGCTATGGTTAATACACCAGCAATGGCACACAATGACCCTACCAATTTACCCCATACTCCAATGGGCCGCATATCACCATAGCCAACTGTTGTCATGGTGACTACAGCCCACCAAAAGGCGTCTGGAATACTTTTAAAATGTGTCTGCTCAGCATCAGCTTCAGCAAAATACACAGCACTAGAAAATAAAATGACCCCAATGAATAAAAAGAATATTAATAAGCCAAGTTCTCTCATACTAGCTTTCAATGTCTGACCAAGAATTTGTAAACCTTTTGAATGTCTTGAAAGCTTAAATATACGAAAAACTCTAACTAATCTAATAACTCTAAGAATAGCCAGAGACATTGCCTGATTGTTGCTCTTATTCTCATCTGCAATCACTGTACCTAATGTAATGAAGTATGGAATGATAGCAACAATATCAATGAGATTCATTATGTTCTTAAAGAATCCTATTTTTTCAGGGCAAGATGCAAATCTCACCATAAGTTCTGATGTGAACCATATTATGCAGCATGTTTCAATAATGAAAAAAGGTTCTCCAAATTTTGGTATATCATCTTCTTCGATTGTTTCATTTACAAGCCTGTAATGTTTGAATTCAGGCAAAGTTTCAAGGCAAAATATCACAATAGAAAGTAAAATTATTACCACAGAAAATATAGCTATCAGACGTGCAGCTGTAGAACTCTCTGGATACTCAAATAGAAGCCATACACGACGTTGAAATTCATTCTCAGGAAGTGGACGTTCTTCCTCTTTAATAAATCCTTCATCATCACGATATTTTTCAATTGCTTCAGCACCAAGTTCATAAAACTTAATTTCCTCTGAAAATACATCCAAAGGTACATTTACCGGTTTTCGTAACCGACCCCCACTTTGATAATAATAGAGTATTGCATCGAAACTTGGACGGTTCCGATCAAAGAAATATTCATTTCGGAGAGGGTCATAGTAACGATTTCGTTTCTTTGGATTTCCCAGCAGAGTATCTGGAAACTGGGCAAGTGTTCTTAACTGTGTTTCAAATCGCAGTCCACTTACGTTGATGACAACACGTTCGCACCGTTCATAGTCACAGCCAGGAACCATTCCATCTTCAACATGGACATTGTCGTCCTCTGTGTGCTTGGGAAATGACCTGGAAGTAGGAAGATTATAGAGGTAGAGACTGAGTTGTATTTATTCATAAACTTTATCTTATATTGGAATTTGAGAATAATAGCATGAGTGATTATGGATTTCTAATGAGTTAGTGATTGGCTCACATTTCTGACAGCAAAATGTGACAAATGAATACCTGTAATCAGAGATATTTCAAAGTACACATGTATTTAATCAATGTTTAGATCCCTCAGTAATATACAACAAAAAATGAAAATATTCATCACTATCATCTTAAGAGCCACATATACATGCTCCCATTTTTCAGAGAGAGTTTATTGAGGTAGATTTTCTACAGCTGTATACCCTTCCCATTGTCAACTCTACCCCCAACACACACAAGTGGACTGGTATGGGAGCACTTGCGTGTTCTACATATGAACATGACTTTGATAACCTTACTATTATTCCACTGCACTACTTGTATATCCATAGCTTGCACTGAGTACACTGTTTGGAATTCCTGCCTACACCTTTCCTACATAGCAAGCAGTGGGTAGGGTTCTGTCTGTTTTGCTATGCTAACCATAAGGTCATTAGATTCCAGGTTTTGCTTCCACACCTGGAATTCCTCTTCTAGCTCTGATAGAGAATTTGCTTTGAGAGCAGCATATAGCAGTTCCCAGAAACAGCCAGTCTTGAATTCTATTCCTACCTGTACACTAAATTCACGCTTCACTCTCACTTTACAGACAGAGCCTCTGTACATGGCCTGTATAACTTACATTAGTGACTGGTTTACCCCTAGCTTCCTCAAAGCCCACTATATCACACACAGGAGTACTCCATCAAATGCTTTCTCAAGATCAACAAATGCTAAGAATAACAGTTTATTCTTTGCTAAATACTTCTCTTGCAGTTGCCTAACAATGAAAATCACATTGGTAGTGCTTCACCCCACATCAAAACAAAACTGCATATCATCTAGTCTAATTTTTTCTTAGTTAGGTTGTCTTTAACTGTGTAATTTTTATTAGCTGGTCCAGTAATTTGATGCCTCTATAATTACTTCTATCCACAGCATCTCCCATACCCTTGTAGCAGCTGACAACAAGCCATAAAAACTCCAGATATTTAGGGAAATTGATTTTCTTGAATGCCCCAGAGGCTCAATGAAGGTAGTGGATAATTTCTGCTACCTAGGGGACCAAATTAGTAGTGGGGGAGGATGTACAGAAAATGTTATAGCTACAATAAGAATAGGATGGAGAAAATTCTCTCTCTCTCTCTCTCAGATTGAAAGGAAAATTGTATGATGCATGCATACAAACAGCAATTCTAAATGGAAGTCAGATGTGGGCCTTGTGTGCAGACAATAGAGAGGCTAGAGAGGAATGATGTAAGTTCCATTGGGTGTGCAATCTAAGTGTACATGTGTAACTAAGTGCTAGAATACTGAGAGAAAAGTTAGGCAAAAGAGGAATTAGAGGCAGTATGAAAGAGAGACAACTGTGCTGGTTTGATTATGTGATGCAAATGGATGTCGACAGCTCCAAAAAGAAATGCTGATCATTCAAAGTAGATGGAACTCAGGGAAGAGCGAGACTCATGAAGACACAGGATGAAATACTAAAGAATGACTTCTGGACACTAGAGCTTATGGAAAAGGTGACAATCCTCCACAACAAAGGTGATAATCCCCCAGCCACTGATGAAGATTGGCCTACTAGTGCCACATAAATAGCATATGTACTGGTGCTAGGAAAGAACACATATGCCATGTCATGTTTAAAGAACCCAGCACACACAGTTAAGTGGTTGGCACCAGAAAGATTATCCAGCAATAGAAACCTGGTCTAATCAGACTAAGACCTGGTGCATCACTCCTGCTTGCCAGCTCTGGTCAAACCATCCAACCCATGCCGGTGTGATAAATGGATATTAAAGGATGATGATATAAATACACATATACATACAGTGTATATATATATATATATATATATATATATATATACACACACACACATATATATACACACATATATATATGTGCATATACAGAAACATATATATATATACAGAAACATATATATATATATAGAAACATATATATATATATAGAAACATATATTATATATAGAAAACATATATATATATAGAAACATATATATATATATAGAAACATATATATATATATGAAAATATATAATATATAGAAACATATATATATATAGAAACATATATTATATATAGAAACAGAATATATATATATATATAGAAACATATATATATATAGAAACCTATATATATATATAGAAACATATATATATATATAGAAACATATATATATATATATATAGAAACATATGTCTCTAATAATATTTTATATATATATATATATATATATATGGAGAGTGGCTGCATGCCTTTCTAAAAGATAGACGTCAGGCAGTGGTGGCCAACGGAGCCACCTCCAAGGAAACACAAATAGCAAGTGGGGTCCACAAGACACTGTCTTAGGGCTACTGCTATTCATAATGGC
>NW_021830065.1:0-5197 GCF_006345805.1 Octopus sinensis | reverse complement strand
GTTGTTGTTGTTGGTGGTTGTGGTGGTAGTGGTCGTCGTGGTGGTAGTGGATGACTGTAGATGAGGGTGAAGTGGTGGTCGCGTTGTTGTTGTTGTTGTTGTTGTCATGGTGGTCATGGTGGTAACGGCAATAAGGATATTGGCGTTTGTTATTGTTCTTGTAGTTGTACTTGCCATGTAATTTCCCAGACAAGCCCTGATCGAGCCGCCCGATGATCAAAGACATTCCATTCGTGGCCAACCTCGTCCTTTTTTTTTTTTTTTTTGTTTTTGCTACGATTAGCAAACCCACGGGCAACGTTTCCTTAAGACGGTGTGAGATAGGTGAGTGGTTTTTAGAAACATTATAGACGCAGGTATGGCTGTATGGTAAAGGAGCTTGCTTCCCGACCACACATGGTTCGGGGTTCAGTCTCACTGCATGGCGCCTTGGACAGTGTCTTCTGCTATAACCTCGGACTATAGTGCATTTCGTAGATAGAAAACTGTAAGAGACCCATAATGTATGTGTGTATGTGTGTGTTTGTGTGTGTGTGTGTGCGTGCGTGTGTGTGTGCCTTTGTGTCTGAATTTGCCCCCATCACCTCTTGACAACCGGTGTTGTTGTATTTACGTCCCCGTAACTTAGTGGTTCTGGAAAAGACACTGACAGAGTAAGTACTAAGCTTTACAAAAAACAAAAAAAGAAAACAAAAATCAGAATACTGGGGGTCAATTCTTTCGACTAAAAATTTTTCAAGATGGTGTCCCTGTATGGCCGCTGCAAACGAGTGAAAGATAAAAATGATAAAAGATTTGGCTGCCATGTTTTCAGATCAAATGACTTCTTAGAGAATTTCCCCGTTGTATCTTGATGGCACGTAGCTACGGGGTGAGGGATCATGGGGTGCTCACCCCCATCCCAGTTAGAATCTCAGGCGGCGAGCTGGCAGAAACGGTAGCATGCCGAGCGAAATGCTTAGCAGTATTTCGTCTGCCGCTACGTTCTGAGTTCAAATTCCGCCGAGGTAGACTTTGCCTTTCATCCTTTCGGGGTCGATTAAATAAGTACCAGTTATGCACTGGGATCGATATAATCGATTTAATCCGTTTGTCTGTCCTTGTTTGTCCCATCTATGTTTAGCCCCTTGGTGGGCAATAAAGAATCTCAGCCCCTCCACCCCAGTATGAGAATTTGTTTTATTCACTTCTGAAATAATACATTGCCGCTACCTTTTCGTTTTCCATTTTTTTTTCCATAAGCAATATCTATGACTGAAATTTGGTAGAGCAGAAACTGTGCTGACCCCCGTCGAGAAGAATTTGCCTTCAATTTAAAGAAGCACATTAAAGTGCCGACCCGGCAGAACCGTTAGCACACCATTTCGTCCGTCCTAATGCTCTGAATTTAAATGCCGCTGAGATCGACTTTGCCTTTAATCCTTTCGGAATCGATAAAATATATCACGTGTTAAGGTCATCTCTACAGATTTTCTATAAAATTTGTAACCAGCACTGATTTTGTTACGACTTTTCATATCCAAGACATCAAATGCAAACAATTAGATCAAAAATGAAAAAAACGGGTAATGGGCGTATATACCATGTTTCAGGATTTTTTGCTCCTTCATCTGCACTCATCTAACCCCGTAATCATCCGCGAACACATTGCTTAAATAGCTGCTAAGTACAGCTGTGTAACATCATTAGATATACCAATTTACATATTGCAGTAATCCTCGATTATCGCGGTTGTTACGTTCCAAAAACCCACCGCGATAGAAACATTATTGTATTCTCTTTACCCTTTTACTCTTTTACTTGTTTCAGTCATTTACTGTGGCCATGCTGGAACACCACCTTTAGTCGAGCAAATCGACCCCAGGACTTATTCTTTGTAAGCCTAGTACTTATTCTAACGGTCTCTTTTACCGAACCGCTATGTTACGGCGACGTAAACACACCAGCATCGGTTGTCAAGCGATGTTGCGGGGACAAATACAGACACACAAACACATACACACACATACATACATATATACACATATATAGGACGGCCTTCTTTCAGTTTCCGTCTACCAAATCCACTTACATGGCTTTGGTCTGCCTGAGGCTATAGTAGAAGACACTTGCCCAAGGTGCCACGCAGTGGGACTGAACCTGAAACCATGTGGTTGGTAAACAAGCTACTTACCACACAGCCACTCCTATTATTATAACTTGTATATATTTATTTTATTATAAATGCAAAACAACACCACACATTCACCTCACGGGTTTCGTTTTCCATACACTATGTGCGATTCTTTGTTTACTCATCTACGGTACACTACGTTTTTTCTTTTAATATACTTTAATTAATGTGTTACACAGTACTGTACAGTATTTTTATTTATTAATTTTTAGGCGTGAAAATGCTTATTTTATCACAGAAATAATTAAAATATGAAAAAAAAAATATATATAAATATCTATCGGCCGCAGAAACCCGCGATATGCTGAGGAATCCGCGATATAAATTTATATAATTTATATATATTAGCCAGAAAAATCCGCCATGTACTGAGGTCGTGATGGGTGAACCGCGATATGGAGAGTGATTACTGTAAACACATTCGTTGAAGCTGTTACGTATATATCTATGAATTATGGGCACTCAATACTTTGTTATGCAACTATAGTATGCCACAAAGTATATTGAACGTTTTTATAAATCAATACAGTGTTCTCCTGTGTTAGCAGTGCACTTTACATCATTTGTTAAGGTTGTCTCTACAGATATTCTATAGAAATTATGCCAAACAATGATAACCTTAAAAAGTGCTGGCTATGATTTCTATAAAAAGTCTGTGGAGACAACCTTCAGTTGTGATGAAATAGCACTGCTAACACAGTAGAACAGAGTACTGATTTATATATATATATAGGCGTAGGAGTGGTTGTGTGGTAAGTAGCTTGCTTACGAACCACATGGTTCCGGGTTCAGTCCCACTGCGTGGCACCTTGGGCAAGTATCTTCTACTATAGCCTCGGGCCGACCAAAGCCTTGTGAGTGGTTTTGGTAGACGGAAACTGAAAGAAGCCCGTCGTATATATGTATATATATATATATATGTGTATGTTTGTGTGTTGTGTTTATCCCTCCCCCAACATCGCTTGACAACCGATGCTGGTGTGCTTACGTCCCCGTAACTTAGCGGTTCGGCAAAAGAGACCGATAGAATAAGTACTAGGCTTACAAAGAATAAGTCCTGGGGTCGATTTGCTCGACTAAAGGCGGTGCTCCAGCATGGCCACAGTCAAATGGCTGAAACAAGTAAATGAGTAAATGAGATATGAAGATCAAAAGCGTTTAACATATTTTGTAGTATATTGTGGTTACATAAACGAAATACGGGTTCCTTTCAGGTGATCGATAAAATAAGTATCAATTGTGCACCGGGGTCGATACAATCGGTTTATCTATCCTCTCTCTCAAAATTTTCTGCCCTTGTACCAAAATTCGAAACCAATTTAGATATAAGTACAGTGATGTTACATTCTTCGTCATTCTGATTCTGTTTGGGAAATACGCTAAGACTACACGTGTCTGTGGAATACTCAGCCCACTTACGCGTTAATTCATGGGTAGGTAATTCGGCCGAGATCAAACAATTAAATCCCGATCGGCGAAAGACGGACATGTGGTGGTGGTTGTATGGGTGTTGTTGTTGCTGTTGTTGTTGTTGTTGATGGTGGTGGTAGTGGTGTTGGTGGTGGTGGTGGTGTTAGTAGTGGTGGTGGTGGGAGGTACTAATAATGATAGTGATGACAAAGGATGCGTTACTGTACTAAATGATGTCTGGGGTGCTGGTAACACTTGAAATTGAAGAGTACTAACAAAAGTGGAGGATATGGGTGGGCGTTTGATTGAGTGGGGGTGACATCAGCCCCTTTTTTTCTTTTTTCTTTTTATTGTTGCTGTTGTTGCTATTGGTGCTGGTAGTGTTTCAAGGGAGCTCATGGCCATAGTCGTGACAGTGCTGTTGATAATGATGATGTTGACGACAATGACGATGATGATGATGACGACAATGACGATGATGATGATGATGATGATGATGATGACAACGATGAAGACAATGACGATGTTGATGATGATGATGATGGTGGTGGTGGTGGTGGTAGTGGTGGTGGTGGTGATGATGATGATGATGGTGATGGTAATGGTGATGATGAGGATGATAGAAGAGGATGATGATGATGATGATAATGGCGGCGGCGGCGGTGGTAGTGGTGGTGGTGGCGGTGGTGGTGGTGGTGGTGGTGGTGGTGGTGGTGGTGGTGGTGGTGGTGGTGGTATTGAGTTTTAGTTGTGATAATGGTAGCGAAGGTAGTTGTGTTGGTGGCTGTGGTGGAGATTTATCTTGGTGGTAGTTGTGATGTTGGTGGTATGGTGACGGTAGAGTTGCTGATTGTGGTGATGATGATGATAGTAATATAGTAGGTAGCAATGGTCGTGGTGACGGTGGTGGTGGTTGTAGTGATAGAAAAGGTAGCGGTGACGATGGTAGCTGTGGTGGTAGCAGTGATGGTGAATGTCTTCGCAATGATTATGATGGTAGCAGTATCGGTGGCGGCGGTGGGGGGCTGTGGTGGTGGTAGTGGTGGTTTTGGTGGTGGTGGTGGTGGTGTAGGTTATGGTGGTGGTGTAGGTTGTGGTGGCAGTGTAGGTTGTGGTGGTGGTGGTGGTGGTGGTGGTGGTGATGGTTGTGTTGGTGGTGGTTTTGGTGGTGGTGGTGGTGGTGGTGGTGGTGGTGGTGGTGATGGTGGTGTTGGTGTAGGTTGCGGTGGTGGTGTAGGTTGTGGTGGTGGTGTAGGTTGTGGTGGTGGTGGTGTGGGGTGGTGGTGGTGATGGTTGTGTTGGTGGTGGTTTTGGTGGTGGTGGTGGTGGTGGTGGTGGTGGTGGTGATGGTGGTGGTGGTGTAGGTTGCGGTGGTGGTGTAGGTTGTGGTGGTGGTGTAGGTTGTGGTGGTGGTGGTGGTGGTGGTGGTATTGGTGGTGATAGTGGTGGTGGTGGTGGTATTGGTGGTGGTGGTTGTGGTAGCAGTATCGGCGGTGGTGGTGGTGGTGTAGGTTGTGGTTGTAGTGGCTTTGATTTTCGCCTGATTTTATAATAATTTTTGCTGTTGCTTTTAAAGTTATTGTATTAGGTTTCTATTGAAGGTGATTACGATAA
>NW_021830064.1:0-5363 GCF_006345805.1 Octopus sinensis | reverse complement strand
TATTATATAAATAAATTAGATATATATATATATAACTAAGCAGCTGATAGTTATCATTATCTTATTATTATTATTAGTGACAAAGGGAAGGAAGTTTTATGATGATGATGATGATGAAAAATTTCACACGAAAGGCATGAAATGGGAAAGTAAAGGGAGACTATGAGGGACTTTTAGAAGAGAACAAAGGAGTTTTATCGGTTTACTAATGACTTTACCACAGGCCTAGAGATATCCATACACATAGACATAGGCAGGCACGCAGATAAGCTTAGAGATGTACATATATGCGTATAAACACATGTACACACACATACACACAGACACACACACACACAGACAGAGGCGCATGCGTTGTACAAAATCAGACACACGGGTGCATGCACAGAGAATTATTAATGCATGTATGATTAGAACACGCAATGATATGAATAAATATCTAGAATTTACCGCTTTAAATATGAGTGTGTATGTGATCGTATTTGTATGTATGTGTGAGTGCGTGTGTATTTGCGAATATACATGTTTATATGCGTACAGGTATGCTTATATGTATACGTATATACATACACGTGGAGGCGCAATGGCCCAGTGGTTAGGGCAGCGGACTCGCCGTCGTAAGATCGCGGTTTCGATTCCCATACCGGGCGTTGTGAGTGTTTATTGAGCGAAAACACCTAAAGCTCCACGAGTCTCCGGCAGGGGGTGGTGATCCCTGCTGTACTCTTTCACCACTCTTTCTCCCACTCTTTCTTCTATTGGCCTGCTCGCTTAGCCAGCGGGGTGGCGTCATTCGAAGGCTAAAACAATGCGAACGCATTGTGACCAGCGATGTGTAACAACATCTGATGGTCTGGTCGGTCACGTGATCACGTGATATACATACACACACATTACGCATACTTAGTTATATATATTTCTTTACTACCCACAAGGGGGTATAAACATAGAGGGGACAAACAAGGACAAACAAAGGGTTTAAGTCGATTACATCGACCCCAGTGCGAAACTGGTACTTTATTTATCGACCCCGAAAGGATGAAAGACAAAGTCAACCTCGGCGGAATTCGAACTCAACGTAACGACAGACGAAATACCGCTAAGCATTTCACCCTGCGCGCTAACGTTTCTGCCAGCTCGCCGCCTTATACATAGTTATATAATGATACTAGCAACACCAGGGTTGCCCAGGTGTTATGACCTACAGCCATATTGTATTATTTGTTCCTTTCTTATGGGCAGAATCAGCACACGAGGAGTATGAAGTAAACAACTCTTCTTTATAAACATGTTTTTTCGGTCATTTCCTGACGAACAACACTGCAGTTTCCGTCTACCAAATTCAGTCCCAAGTCTGTGGTGGGCCTAAGGCTATATTAGAAAACACTTGCCGAAGGTAACATACAGCGTGACTGAAAGTAGAACCATGTGGTTGGGAATCAAGCTTCTCAACCACACATTCATTTTTGTACCTAATATGTGTGTGTGTGTGTGTATTTGTTGTTATATGGAGTATTATGTCCAGCAGAATTGTCTCCCTTAGCTAAAGACCACAAAATTGTGCGACGCGACTTCGTTTTCGAGGTTATTTTTGTAGTAAAAATGAGTTGTGTAAAAAATATACTTTATTTGGTAGCCGAAAGATTACTGAATCTTTTCATACCTAATACGCCGAAGTCAGAAAGTCAGTTTTTGAAGCAATAAGGAACAACAAAGAAATAAATTTGACTGAAATTGATGGGTGAGCGTTTGGCTAATCAGATCAGCAAGGAGCCATGGAAGCCTTGATTTGTGAATTCGATTCAGCCTACGGTTAGCTCATCATTTTTCAGTTATTTGTTTATATTTTTAAAAAATTGTCGCTTAGAATCGGAGAATAAATATCATTATGATATATATTATATACAGTTATTATACATATGTATATCTTGTTGTCATCGACTTCGAAGATTCGGCCAGCTAACCCATTCGTCGGCTTGGCAAGTGGAAGCTTTGAAGTCAGTGTCAACCACATTTTTGTTTGTGGACAATAGATTTGTACTCTACAAAAGTGTAGAGTGACTCACCAGATTGATGTAAAAATGTTTTTATTATAACTAAAAATCAAGCATTGATACACACACACACACACACACACACACACTCATATATATATATATATATATACACACATACGCACACACAGCCAACAACAACAACAACAACGTGAGTAATACAAATGACTAACACGCACTCACTCACACACACACACACACAACACTCACACACGCACTTAGATATATATGTAGTAATAGAAACTTCAGCTAAAATATAAAAGGTGCCATTGGGAATGTTTCTATATTTACTGTATATTGAAGGTTTCGACGTGTTGTACAGTTGTGTGGGTGTGGGTGGTTGGGTGGAAAAATTTCTGGAAATAGTTTGTCTCCATCGTTGATAGAATTCTTACTGTTTACCCTTTACAGGTATTCCGCAATATCTCAACTATTCTTTCTTTCTTTCTTTCTTTCTTTCCTTCGTTCTTTCTTGATTTTCTTTCTTCTTTCTTTCTTTTCTTTTTTCATTTCTTCCTTCTTCTTTCTTTCTTTATTTCTTTCTTCTTTCTCTTCCTTTTTCCTTTTCTTTCTTTCTTCTTTCCTTCCTTCTTCTTTCTTTCTCATTTCTTTCTTTCCTTATTTCTTTCTTTCTTTCTTCTGTATTTTCTTTTTTCTTTCTGTTTCTTTCTTTCTTTCTTTGCCTTTTTCTTTTCTTTTCTCCTCTCTTTCTTCTTTCTTTCTTTCTTTCTTTCTTTCTTCTTTCTTTCATTCTTTCTTTCTTTCTTTCTTTCTTTCTTTCTTCCTTCCTTTCTTTCTTTCTTTCTTTCTTCTTTCTTTCTTTCTTTCTTTCTTTCTTTCTTTCTTTCTTTCTTTCTTCTTTCTTTCTTTCTTCTTCTTTCCTTCTTTCTTTCTTTATTTCTTTCTTCCTTCCTTTCTTTCTTTCTTTCTTTCTTCTTTCTTTCTTCTTTCTTTCTTTCTTTCTTCCTTTCTTTCTTTCTTTCTTCTTTCTTTCTTTCTTCTTTCTTTCATCTTTCTTTCTTTCTTTCTTTTTTCCTTCCTTTCTTTCTTTCTTTCTTTCTTTCCTTCTTTCTTTCTTTCTTCCTTTCTTTCTTTCTTTCTCCTTCCTTCTTTCTTTTTCTTTCTTTCTTCCTTCCTTCCTTTCTTTCTTTCTTTCTTTCTTTCTTCCTTCCTTCCTTCCTTCTTTCTTTCTTTCTTTTTTCTTCTTCCTTCCTTCCTCCTTTTTCTTTCTTTCTTCCTTCCGTTCCTTCCTGCTTTCTCCTTTCTTTCTTTCTTTCTTTCAACCGTTTCTTTCTTTCTTCTTCCTTTCTTCCTTTCTTCTTTCTTTCTTCTTTCCTTCTTTCTTCTTTCTTCGTCTGTCTTACTCCTTTCTTTCTTCCTTCCGTTCTTTCTTTCTTCCTTCCTTCCTTTTTTCTTTCTTTCTTTCTTTCTTTCTTTCTTTCCTTTTTCTTTCTCTTCTTCTTTTTTTCTTTCTTTCCTTCTTTTTCTTTCTTCTTTCTTCCTTCCTTTCTCTCTTTCTTTCCTTCCTTCTTTCTTTCATTTCCTTTCTTGCTTTTCTTTCTTTCTTTCCTTCTTCTTCTTCTTTCCTTCTTTCTTTCTTTTCTTTCTTTGTTTCTTTGTTCTTTCTTTCATTCTTTGTTTCTTTCTTTCTTTCTTTCTTTCCTTCCTTTCTTTCTTTCTTTCTTTCCTTCTTTCTTTCTTTTTTCTTTCTTTCATTCTTTCTTTCTTTCCTTCTTTCTTTATTTCTTTCTTCTTTCTTTTTCTTTCTTCTTTTTTTCTTTCTTTCTTTCTTTCCTTCTTTCTTTCTTTTTTCCTTTTTCTTTCTTTCTTTCTTTCTTCCTTTCTCTCTTTCTTTCTTTCCTCTCTTCTTTCTTTCTTTCTTCTTTCTTTCATTCTTTCTTTCGTTCTTCTTTCTTTTTTCCTTCCTTTCTTCTTTCTTTCTTTCTTCCTTTCGTTCTTTCTTCTTTCTTTCTTTCTTTCATTCTTTCTTCCTTCCTTCATTTCTTTCTTTCTTTCTTTCTTCCTTCCTTCCTTCCTTCTTTCTTTCTTTCTTTCTTCTTTCATCCTTCCTTCCTTCCTTCCTTCCTTTCTTTCTTTCTTTCTTTCTTTCTTCCTTCCTTCCTTCCTTTCTTTCTTTCTTTCTTCCTTCTTCCTTCCTTCCTTTCTTCCTTTCTTTCTTTCAACCGTTTCTTTCTTTCTTTCTTTCTTTCTTTCTTTCTTTCTTTCAACCGTTTATTTCTGCCTTTTGCCCCCTACTTTTGTTACGGTATTAATTTTCTTTTTTTTGAACGGAAGATGATTTAAAACATATTCTTTCTTTTATTTTCCTGTTTGTCTCTAATATTTCCTTTCCTTTCTTTCTGTTTTACTTGCTCCGATCATTGCATTGCGGCCATGCTGGTGCATCGCCTTAAAGGATTTTGGTCGAAGTAATCCATCGCAGTACTTATTTTATTATTATTATTATTTTTTTTTAAAGTCTCCTACTTATTTTATCGGTCTCCTTTGCTGAATTGCTTAGGTTACGCAAATGTAAACAAACCAAATGCGGTTTTAAATCACTTCTAGCCATCCACAGCCATCTTTTTCTCTGTCTGTCTTATCTTCAACATCCCTATGAAATTGACCATGCATTCTTTTCTTTACCCACACATTTTCAGTTTCATTCGTTTTCAATTTTTTGTATAATGCTTTATCATAGCAATCTTTCATCCTACACAAGTCTGACCTTTCTACTTCTAATAATAGCGGTTCTGTGGCATGTTTTACATACCATACTATGTTGTTTTCTTCTGCTCTAATGCTGTGTTCGCATCCAATAAGTCCTCTTTCCCCTCTTTTTCTTGGTAGTACATACAGTCTGTCTGTGTCACTTTTTGAGTGGAGTGACCCATATCTAGTTAGCAACATCCTTGTCTTTCTGTCTAAGCTGTTTAGTTCGTCTACTGTCCATGCGATTACTCCTGCTCCATGTCTAAGGAGTGAAACCGCCCAAATTTTGATAGCTTCGATCTTATTCCGTCCGTTTAATTTCGACTTAAGGATCAGTCTCAGCCTGCATAAGTACTCCACTTTAAATTTTTATTCTGTCATTTCTTTCTCTATTAATTTATCCATTTCCCAAATCCCCAAGTACTTATAGCCCGTCTCTTTACATGCTTCATAACCTCCCCCGACGGTATCGTTAGTCCGTCCATACATTTGATTTTGCCTCTCTTCAAGACTAAACACCCACATTTTTTTCAGTCCGAACTCCATTCTGATATCAGCATGAAGGTATACACCCTATCCACGAGGGAACTGACTTGG
>NW_021830063.1:0-5382 GCF_006345805.1 Octopus sinensis | reverse complement strand
ATCAATAACTAATCAGTGCCTTGACAATATTATTTCATGGTTTATTTCTGAAACAACAAGCAATTTCTCTCCATTTTGGCTCTGCTCTTTTATTTGTTCTGTGGTTTGATCTACACCCTCTATTGAATACTTTATGAACTGTTGTTTATTATATACATCATGCACGCGCACACCCCATGTTTACACAATACTCTGTGTTCACTTGTTTGCTGCAAAATACAGCGCATATATATATGCGCTGTATTTTGTATATATATATATATATGTATGTATGTATATATGTATATATATATATATGTATGTATATATATATATATATATGTATATATATGTATGTATATATATATTTATGTATATACGTGTGTGTATATATATATATATGGGTGTGTGTAATATATATATATATATATATATATATATATATATGTATGTATATATATATGTATATATATGCAAATCGCTAAGCCCACTCACTTTCAACTCCACTACGAATGCACAGCTCATGAACGGCTAAAAGGTAAGATTTCTTCTTCAACCTCGCTTCCTACTACCCTCTGCACGTATAATCACTATCCTTTCAGTTTCCTTCAATTTCTCTCTCATATTTTCCTTCAAATTGACTTCTCTGATACTTTCAAACCTACTTTCTTGCTATCACGATTTTTCATTACCCTCTATTCATATTTTTTTTCAGTTTTCAACATACCATTCATGTAATGTTTTTCGTTTAGTCTTGTCTCGTCTCCCTATTTGCTCCCGTTTCATAGCCACTCATCGTCTCCCCTAAAAATTGACTTCTCTGATACTTTCAAACCTACTTTCTTGCTATCACGATTAACAGAATCCTCTTGCTAGTTTGGGGTTGACCCGCCCACCCACCCCCTCCACATATGCCGGAAGTTCCTATTCTTTTCATCCCTGGGTTGCTTCCCTTGAAGACTGCAAATGCTCTTTCACCATCCCTCCCCTAGTTTCGACCTAGGTAAGGTAATGATCATACAGTGCAAAATATGAATGGGTAGTGTTATGCAGGTTGAATTGAAGGCTACTGTATTACTTGCTCATGAATTCTGCCAAATGCGAGCTTTCTTTTCAGGTACATGAAGCTATTGTCCACCGACGCAGGGTCTCTAGGGCCCATACCTCCCACACCCTCAGGGTTGGCACCCTCAACGTTGGCACACTGAAAGGTAGTCTGGCGAGATAGTTGAGATGCTTGAACGGAGACGTGTGGATATATGTTGCATGCAAGAAGTAAGGTGGAGAGGAGGTTCTGCTAGGTCCTCACAGGCAAGGAACACAGGTACAAGATTTCTGGGCAGGGAACACTGACGGGGTTGGGGGCGTGGGTTATACTTATCGCTGAGAAATGGGTAGATAAAGTAATTGAAGTAATCAGAGTATGCGACAGAATACTTAAGATTAGATTAGCGCTTCATCATAGTTTAGCAACCATTATATCAGCCTATGCTCCTCAGTCGGGGCTACCTGATGGACAGAAAGACCGATTCTATGACACTCTACTGCAGACTACCTTGTTGACGAACGACAGAGACCTTCTCTTTGTGGCTGGTGACTTCAATGGTCAGTTGGACGACATGCTGGGGGCTTCCACGGCGTACATGGAGGCTATGGCTCTGGTTCCCGCAAACGGGAGGGAACCAGGCTGCTGGAGTTCTGCGATGCAAATAATCTTATGATTTGCAACACTAACTTCAGGAAACCTACCAGCCACCTAGTCACCTACCGATCGGGCCAACATACCAGCCAAATGACTACATCCTTGCCAGGCAAAGGGAGAGATGGCTACTTATAAATGCCAAAACCTTCCCAGGCGAAGAATGCACCCCACAACATAGACTGGTAGTTAGTGACTTTAGGATCAGGAGTAGGAGGACAACCAGAAGACGACCAACATGGAGAAGAAGGATCTGGAAGCTTAAGGATCCTGTGAATGGACAGAGATTTAGAGACATGTTACTTGAAGCCTTTGACGAAGTAGAAGGGGATAATGTATCACATGGGGTAGAGGACAACTGGACGTTTCTAAGGGACAACCTGCTGAGAGCCACTGACCAGATCTGTGGCTGGTGCAAAGTCCCTCTCGTCCCAAGGTAACGTGGTGGGGAACAGTGTCGTAGACAGGGCTATTAGAGAAAAGAGACAGACTTGGAAGCACTGGAAGAATGGTGGTAGCAGGGAATTGTATCAGACTGCTAAAAGGGAAGCTAGGAGACAGGTCTATCTAGCCAGAGGGGAAGCAGATAAGAAAAAATTTGCCAATGTTCTGCGCCGTGAGGACCAAAGACTTGAGGTGTTTCACGTTGCAAGACAGTGTGTGAGAGAGAATTGTGATGTGGTGGGAGAGAAGTGTGTTCACATGGAATTCGCGTTGCAAGACAGTGTGTGAGAGAGAATTGTGATGTGGTGGGAGAGAAGTGTGTTCGCATGGAAGATGGTTCACTTGCGCTAAACGAGGATGCAAAGAGAGAGGCTTGGAGACGCCCCTATGAAAGGTTGCTGAATAAAGAAAATGAATGGGATAAAGAGAGTCTGCCGAACGTTGACCCAACAGAGGGACCAGCTATCAGGGTTGATAGTTCCTTAGTAGCTAAGGCAATTAGAAGCATGAAGACAGGGAAAGCCCCAGGCCCATCAGGTATCACTGCAGAGATGCTCAAAATATCTGGTAGTGTCGGCTATAGCCTAGTCACCTGTATAGTTAATCAGGTGATACATGAAGGAGTCATACCCAATGACTGGTGTAGCAGCATAATAGTCAACTGCTACAAAGGTAAAGGTGATGCCCTAGATACAAATAATTACAGAGGTATCAAGTTGTTGGATCAGGTGATGAAGGTTACAGAGAGGGTCATAAGCCATAATTAGAGAGAGAGTTAGTTTAGATGAGATGCAGTTTGATTTCGTGCCAGGGAAAAGTACCACTGATGCTATATTCCTGGTAAGGCAGCTGCAGGAGAAATACCTAGCCAAAGATAAGGCCCTGTACCTGGCTTTTGTTGACATGGAGAAAGCCTCGACAGGGTCCCCCGATCCCTCATATGGTGGTCAATGAGGAAACTAGAATAGAAGAATGGTTAGTGAGAGCTGTGCAAGCCATGTACAGGGACGCTGCTAGTAAGGTGAGGGTTGGAAATGAGTACAGTGAAGAAATCCGGGTAGAGGTAGGGGTCCACCAAGGCTCAGTCCTCAGCCCCCCCCCTATTTATCATAGTCCTCCAGGCAATAACGGAGGAATTCAAGACAGGATGCCCCTGGGAGCTCCTCTATGCTGATGACCTTGCTCTAATTGCTGAGTCATTATCAGAACTGGAGAAGAAGTTTCAGGTGTGGAAGCATGGTTTAGAATCGAAGGGCCTCAGAGTCAACCTAGCTAAAACCAAAGTCCTAATAAGTAGGAAGGTAGACAAATCACAAACGCCTTCAGGTAGATGGCCCTGCTCGATCTGTAGAAAAGGTGTAGGTAGAAACTCTATAAGATGCACCAAGTGTAAGCTATGGACACATAAGAGGTGCAGCAATGTCATAGGAAGGCTAACTAGGAAGATGGTTTTTGTATGTGGCAGATGCTCGGGGGCATTAACCTCTGAAAATCTGCAGAAAACAACTTCCGTCACTTTCCAGGGGGAAAAACTAGAAGTAGTTGATAGCTTCCATTATCTTGGTGACCAAGTCAGTAGTGGGGGTGGGTGTGCTGAAAGTGTAACGGCTAGAGTAAGAATAGCCTGGGCAAAGTTTAGGGAGCTCTTACCCTCTGTTGGTGACTAAAGGCCTCTCGCTCAGAGTAAAAGGCAGACTGTATGATGCATGTGTACGAACAGCCATGCTACATGGCAGTGAAACATGGGCCGTGACTGCTGAGGACATGCGTAAGCTCGCGAGAAATGAAGCTAGTATGCTCCGTTGGATGTGTAATGTCAGTGTTCATAGTCGACAGAGTGTAAGTACCTTGAGAGAAAAGTTGGACCTAAGAGGAATAAGATGTTGTGTGCAAGAGAGACGATTGCGCTGGTATGGTCATGTGGTGAGAATGGATGAGGATAGGTGTGTGAAAAAGTGCCACACCCTGGCAGTTGAGGGGACCTGTAGAAGAGGTAGACCCAGGAAAACCTGGGTCGAGGTGGTGAAGCACGACCTTCGAACTCTAGGTCTCACCAAGGAAATGACCAGAGACCGAGACCTATGGAAGTATGCTGTGCGTGAGAAGACCCGACAAGACCAGTGAGAACAATCAAAATCAAATCATATATCAGAAAGCAGGGGTTAAGTGACCCATCCGTTCGTGTCCGCTGTCAGCCTCGTCTGGCACCCGTGCCGGTGATACGTAAAAGCACCATTTGCTCATGGCCGTTTGCCAGCTCTGCCTGGCCCCGTGTTGGTGGCACGTAAAAGCACCATCCGTTCGTGTTCGTTGCCAGCCTCGCCTGGCCCCGTGCCGGTGACACGTAAAAGCACCGTCCGTTCGTGGCCGTTTGCCAGCTCTGTCTGACCCCGTGTCTGTGGCACGTAAAAGCACCATCCGTTCGTGGCCGTTTGCCAGCTCTGTCTGGCCCCGTGTCGGTGGCACGTAAAAGCACCATCCGTCCGTGTCCGTTGCGAGCCTCGGCTGGCCCCCGTGCCGGTGACACGTAAAAGCACCGTCCGCTCGTGGCCGTTTGCCAGCTCTGTCTGGCAACCGTGTCGGTGGCACGTAAAAGCACCATCCGTTCGTGTCCGTTGCCAGCATCGCCTGGCCCCGTGCCGGTGACACGTAAAAGCACCATCCGTTCGTGTCCGTTCGCCAGCTCTGTCTGGCACCTGTGCAGGTGGCACGTAAAAAACACCCACTACACTCGCGGAGTGGTTGGCGTTAGGAAGGGCATCCAGCCGTAGAAACACTGCCAGATCTGACTGGGCCTGACGAAGCCTTCCAGCTTCACAGACCCCAGTTGACCCGTCCAACCCATGCTAGCATGGAAAGCGGTCGCAAAACGATGATGATGATGATATGTATGTATATATATGTATATATATATATATATGTATATATGTGTATATATATATATGTATGTATATATATATGTATGTATATATGTATGTATATATATGTATGTATATATGTATGTATATATATATGTGTATGTATATATATATGTATGTGTATATGTATGTATATATATATGTGTGTGTATATATATATACACACACACATTCATATGTTTATGTACACACCTGTGTTTATATTCATAAACATAGGTGTATAAATATGGCATGGCTGTGTGCTAAGAAGCTTGCCTCCCAACCACATGGTCTCATGTTCAGTCCCACTGCATGGCAACTTGGGTTAAGTGTCTTCTACTATAACCTCGGGCAGACGAAAGC
>NW_021830061.1:2500-5406 GCF_006345805.1 Octopus sinensis | reverse complement strand
TTGTTCTCCAGAAAAGCTGGAAAAAGCAGACCTGCTGTTTCAGGAGTATTACTGACCGCAACTGCAAAACAGCTGGAAAAACTAATATCGGAATCAGCAAATGACCATCAGAAAGTTGTGTGGTCCCCTCTCCTTAGTACCGTATAATTATAATGATATTGAGCAAATGGAAATCAGAGAACAGTTCGAGAATACTCTTGAGAGAAAGTAAAAAGTGGGAAAGACACAAATTAAGAAAAATGAGTTTAAGCCAAACGAATTTTAAATAAGCAAAGAAACACACTGCCAAATCATACAGAGATTAATTAAAAATTTTGTAATGACTTTTTTCAATCACGTCAGTCATCATTAATTTTAAAGACATTTGAATCTGAATTACTGTCGTACAATATTTTATAGAAATATTGCTGCAAATTGGCAACATCGTTATCAGAGCGAGTAAAATGCTTAGCGGCATTTCTTCGGTCTTAACATTTTGAATTCAAATTCTCAGAAGTTGAATTGCCTTACATCCGTTTCGGGGTCAATAAAATAAGTAGCAGTTGAGCGCTGGGGTCAATGTAATCGAGTTAGCCCTCGCCCTGTGCCAAAATTTGAGACCAATATTTCGTAGAAATAAATATAATTTTTCTGCGAAACTCGTTTTGAGTGCAAGTTGTTTTATAATACGTACTCCGCCCCACCCCACGCCCTTTTGATCAGTAATAACAGACAGTCATTTAGGGAAGGCATGAACATTAATGCACCCCATTTCTTCCATTCTAAACAAATCAGAAGAACATCTTTGACTGCAAAAACGAGTAAGTTACTATATTTAATACTCTTATGAGAAACACATTAAAAATGTTGGTTTCTATAGATTTAAGACAAGAAAATGTCCAGAATCTCGGAGTAGAGGTGGGGTTGGGAGAAATTGGATGTTGTGACATTCATTAGCTTTCTAAAAGGCGTTAGCAGCATAAGAGAATTAAATTTGCATCTACCAATAATCGAAGCCGGCTCACGATCTCAACCTGCCGCCAGGAAACTCCACCGCTTTCTTTACAGCACTTACCACGTGAGATAAATATAATATTGATTGATGATTGACCGCCCCCTATAAATAATGGCCCATTAGCATTCTGGGATATAAGCCAAAAAGAAAAAAGCGATAGAAAAGAAGAGAAAGTGCGGATGAAAAAATAATATAATAAAAAAGAAAATGCAAAAAAAATATATATGTAAAAAAGAAGAAACAAATCCTCAATCGGTTTCTTAAACCTTTCATGCTCTTCTTTTTGGCCTCTTTTATCGCTAATACCTCGATCGCTCTAACTCCACCCCAATTCCAGCAAGATCGATTCCATTCCCCAACCATTTCATCTACATACCACCAACCCACATTTTTTTCTTTTTTTTTGTACATTCTTCCCAATATTCCATATTTTTTCCATATTTTTTCTATACAACACTTAGTTTGGAATTCACCGCTGAAAAGGCTCACCCTATCACATTCAGTAAATCTGTAGGAATTCAAAGAGAATATTAATGAAACCCAATAACCTAACCCTTCTTTCTTATCACATTTCTCTTGTACATCAGAAGGCCATCAAGTCATCAATATGATAAAGAGGATGGCGATGATGGTGAGTACTGGCCAACAATAAGCTGGTGTTGTGTTGAGATCTCAACACGGTTTCACTCTCCGGAAGCAATCGTTTCATTTCACAATTAAAGCATGAATTTCCAAACTTCCTATTCGCTTCTAAAGTATGTCTCCTTAACTACACACACACAGACACACACACACGTACATATGCATATATATATATATATATATATATATACACACACACATACGTACATTTATAGACACATACACATATATTTCCGTATATTTATATAAACCGTAGACTAATACATATATATCAAATACCACACAACATAAATCCATGAGTTATGCAAATTATCTTCTGCTCAAGAGGTTTACCATAATTACGAGATGGTAACTAGGACCAGCACCATACCGGAAGTGGGGAGGACTTCTCCAAAACTGTTTAGCCATTTAGGAAAAACGATAATGTGCTTATTTGTAGTTACATATATTTACACACACATATCGTAGACTAGGGTTGTTTTGTATTTGGACAATCATGAGGAATTCCGGAAGGAATTTCGTGAGACCACTGCAGAAACGCTTCCAGAAAAAAATTCAGTAACCGTTTAAAAACCGATTATAGCAGTGACTCGATCAATTCCTAGAGACATCTGAAGAATGAATATTTATATTCCGAAATATTATTATCATATCAAACTATGGCTAATTAAATTATAACAGTTATTATAGTCCACTCTGCATGTTTGTGCCATTCAAGGCACGTTATATTTCACAAACAACACACAATGCTTCAAGCGAACGACAATACTCTCCAGTCTGTTTTAGTTTCAAACATTGAAAGTAAACCAGTGAAAGTTACTTTATGCTTTCGCTTGACCTGCTATGTTCAATCTTATTTTTTTATGTAGGATAGAATGTAGAATGTTACATCTAAACAAAGTGCAAATATAATGTGAAGAGTGACATAAAATAAAGACCATCAAATCTGAAAGAAACGAGTATTTGATTAGTACTTTGTTGTATTGACAGTGGAGGATGAAAAGCAAAGATGTCGTCGGTGGGATTTGGACTCAAATGCAAAGAACCGGAAGAAATATAGCAAAGCATTTCTTCCGACGATCGAACGCTTCTATCACCTTGCCACCTTAAAATGTGTCTAATTTAGGTATAAGGGTGGCGATTTTCAGGGGGTGGTACTGTTAATCGATTATATCTATCCACCAGTGATTTGTACTTTATTTTATCGGCACTGGAGAGACGAAACGTAAAGTTGACTTCGATAGAATTCGAACTCAGGTGAAGGCAAGCA
>NW_021830060.1:0-2500 GCF_006345805.1 Octopus sinensis | reverse complement strand
TAGACCCAAGAGAACATCTTCTCCAGCTGGCTTTTATTGTAAGCTCCGGCAATTAGCTTTTAACTAACATTATCCTTTTTCGTAATCACAAACGCCAAAAACGAAAAAAAAAAGAATGTTCCCCTTTATCGGCAATCATCTTTTGAATGCTCTAATATAATTTACTACATTTAAGTAAAAAAAAATGTCGTACATAGGATTATATTGGTTTGACGGATACTCCTCTCAAAGTTCGCGTTTATCAACATACTTATACACCAATAAACTTCTTTTCGCCTTTTCCTAACACATTTGGTTTTGAAAAGGAGCAGGAACTCGTGCCTTTGAAAACCCAACGGATATATCCATATAATCATTTGGCTGACTCCACTGGAATTTATGTTATGCCTTTGTTACCGTATTTCTTTTGAAATTCGCTGCCTTTGTCTCAATCAATTTGGCAAATAGCGACGAATTTAGTGAAATAACTTTGTCGTTATTAAACCGGTGTCTGGGAATTAATTTAGCATGAAATTTTGATAAAAAAAAAAGAGTTTTATATTTAGATTGATTTAATGCTTTTGCTTCCATTTTTTTTTTGAAGTACACTACCTGCCTTTATTTCAAATTAGTTTGAAAATATTGAGGAATTCACTAAAGTAACTTTGTCATTATTCAGCTGGAATTTTGAACATAAATTAACCAGAAATTAAACATAAATTAACATAAATTAACCAGAAATTTGGAACATAAATTAACCAGAAATTAAACATAAATTAACATAAATTAACCAGAAATTTGGAACATAAATTAACCAAAAATTAAACATAAATTAACATAAATTAACCAGGAATTTGAAACAAATTAACCAGAAATTTGGAACATAAATTAACCAGAAATTAAACATGAATTAACCAGGAATTAAACATAAATTAACAAAAATTAACCAGAAATTTGGAACATAAATTAACCAGAAATTAAACATGAATTAACCAGGTATTAAACATAAATTAACAAAAATTAACCAGAAATTTGGAACATAAATTAACCAGAAATTAAACATGAATTAACCAGGAATTAAACATAAATTAACAAAAATTAACCAGAAATTTGGAACATAAATTAACCAGAAATTAAACATAAATTAACCAGGAATTAAACATAAATTAACAAAAATTAACCAGAAATTTGGAACATAAATTAACCAGAAATTAAACATGAATTAACCAGGAATTAAACATAAATTAACAAAAATTAACCAGAAATTTGGAACATAAATTAACCAGAAACTAAACATAAATTAACATAAATTAACCAGAAATTTTTGCTGAAATGCGATACCGTTACCTCATTATACCTCGGAAATGATGAAGATTATCTTTTAATCCCATTGAGCTGGAGCTTCAAGGGTAGATTAACGTGGAATTAAAAATAAAAGATATTCATTTCGATCACTTTGGGCCGACCAATGCACTGTGAGTAGATTTGGTAGACGGAAACTGAAAGAAGCCCGTCGGGTATTTATGACGGTGGGTCAAAAAGCAATGCTTTTTGTTTAGGACAGGTATAATTACGAACACAGGAACATGTATCATACATCAAAATGAAGCTGGTCCTCTGTGGATCGCATCCCTACTTCTCAACATAGTCACCGTTTCTCTCCTTCGAATGACAACCTGTACCCCTGTCCCGTAAAATTCTGTTGACTGTTCTTTGAGCCACTTCTTCACTACAGTTTTCACTTCCTCGTTACTGGAATAATGTTTGCCTCTCAAACCCTCTTTCTGTAGTGAAGAAGTGGTTCACATCCCTACTTCTCAACATAGTCACCGTTTCTCTCAATAGCAATGTTCCACCTTCGAATGAGAGCATGTATCCCTGCCCTGTAAAATTCTGTTGACTGTTCTTTGAGCCACTTCTTAACTACAGTTTTCACTTCTTCGCCACTGAATTATCATCTCTCTGGCCCCATGGAAGAGGGTTTGAGAGGCAAACATTATTCCAGTGGTTTTTATAGTTCCAGTGATGGATTGAGTATGTAGTTTCCGAATCAGCTTTCTAATTTCTGGTTTTGAGAAGCCTAATTTCTCGAGATTGGTATTTAAGTAGTGTATTACATATCCCAGGGCCCAAATAATTACAGGTATAAACCTCAACTTGTAATCTGGATAGAGTAAGTGCAAATTTCTCAGTTCAGCCTATGTAATCTATCTCTTTACAGTGTTTATACACAAACTGTAAATCTCTTCCGCTTTTGAAGCGGCGGAGCCTTTTGCGACATCATCGCCTTTTTGAGGCAGCGTGTCATTTTGCGCCGAGTGACCTTTTACTGTGGTATGACCCTTTGTGTCCCCAAAGTCCATCCCCTCCTCACCGTGGTGGGGACGCTGGCAACGGGTAGTGTCAGAGCTATGCCGTCGGGAACTTCGGTTCCTGGTAGGGCCACCCAAGGCGGATTGGTCTGACACCAAGTGCTATTGGGCCACAACCGGGCAGACGGAGCTCTGGTGAAAATCCTCGG
>NW_021830059.1:0-5433 GCF_006345805.1 Octopus sinensis | reverse complement strand
TCTATATCTACATCTATATAGATGTCTGTGTTCGGTGGTGCGTTCTTAATGCGCCTGTGCACGGCTAATGCGCCCGTATCCTGCGATCGACGTAGATATGCGTTAATGTTTATTAAGGAGACCATAACACAGGTAGAATTACCAATAATATTCTCAGTGAAGCGTGACGTGACGATGACAAAAAAGGCTGAAGCTATTCATGGCAACTCAACAGCTGTATGGAATCTCCGCAACCGATGCCACCTCACCCCCCACCACCACCTCCACCCCCAACTCCACGCCACCTTTTTTTTTTCTTTTCATTTTCCTTTTTCCTCCTTCGCTTGGAATTTGTTTTCTTTTTTTGTTATATTTTGCCCTCTCTGTGCATTCACATTTTTCCGCTACTACTACTTCTACTACTACTACTACTACTACCACCACCACCACCACCGCTACCACCACCACCATCACCACTACCATCACCACCACCATCACCACCTTCGTCGTCAATATTACATCTTCCATTATTGTTTATAATATTATCCTTTCTATTATGATTAGTATTATTATCATTGTTATTATTGTCGTTATTCTTTTTATCATCATCATCATCATCATCATCATCATTATATTATATTATTATTATTATTATTATTGTCATTATTATCATTTTATTATATTATTATTATTGTTGTTGTTGTTGTTGTTGTGTTGTTATTTAGTGTTTCATTGTCTTCTTTATTTTTCTGTCTCTTCCCCAACCACCCTTCTTTATTCCCATTCTTGTTTTGTGTGTGTGTGTGTGTGTGTGTATCTGTGTGTGCCTGTGTGTGTTCAGACCTTGCTCTTTCCCCTGTTATTCTCAACTCTCTCCTCTACCCCCTTACTTTACCCTGAAACAGTTCCTGGTGCTTATAACGCACGACGCTTCATAAACTCCTACTTATATACTGAACAGACATTACTCAATCTTCTCTTCGTTTGTTTGGCCGCCATTTTCTTTTTCTTCTATTTTCTCCTGTCTTTCCATTTATTTGCACAAGACTTTTATTTTTTAGCATTTTGTATATCTTACTTAACGTGGATATATTGTAGAAAGCCAAAAAGAATGCAGCATTCTTCTCGAGACGTATAAACGTATAGTGCTAAACGTCACAGCAGTGTACCAGGCGCAGACGAAAACCGTCCCGCCGTGGCCGTGGATTTGATACATCTTGATTTCTGCGTAATTTCTACGTATCTGCGCGTCATCGGTAGCAAATATCCACTAACAACCGCATGCTTATACAAATTTAGCCTCTATTGATACAGAAAAAAAGAAAGCATTAAATAACAAACCACTGGTGTCGCAAATAGCCAGTAGGCTGGGTAAAAATTGCTTATTAGTGATGGAAGCAGTACTGGTTCTGAAAACCATTCACTATAGCTTACTTATCATGGATATATTGTAGAAAGCCAAAAAACTGCAGTATCCATCTCAAGCTAGCACTGATAGAATTTTATATATATATGATATATATATATAATATATATAATATATATAGATATATATATATATATATATATAAATTTAGTCAATACACTATACATTATTCATAGAAGAATACAGTGTACATTCAAACACATAAGAAATGACCATTGATAGGACATCTGCCTCACTAGAAATAGCAGTTAAAACTCCAAGCCACTAATAGTTGCAATTCTGAAAGGGAATGAAAAATAAAAATATTTACTCTATTTTTCCTAGACTATGCATAGTTTCTGCAATCATATATAAATTAAAATAAAATAATTTTAACTTATATCTGGCGTTGCTTCGTCAGTTGGATGCCAGGGATCAACATATAGATACGAACTGATAAGTAACATGCTACGTGTCTATATGTTAACATTTTTCGATTCCTCCGCGCAAATCTGGAACTATCCGGCTGTAAATAAATTGCCGATTTTCTTTCAAAATTAGCCAAAAACTTTTTATCATTAATTTTACTATAGCCTTCTGAGTGGATATGGTAGGCGAAAACAAAAAGAGCCAATGTATGTATGAATGCATGTGTGTGTATATGTATGTATGTATGTATGTATGTATGTATGTATGTATGTATGTATGTATGTATGTGTATGTGTGTATGTATGTATGTATGTGTGTGTATGTATGTATGTATGTATGTATGTGTGCATGTATGTATGTGTGTGTGTATGTATGTATGTGTGTATGTATGTATGTATGTGTGTGTGTATGTATGTATGTGTGTGTATATGTATGTATGTATGTATGTATGTATGTATGTATGTATGTGTGTGTATGTATGTGTGTGTATGTATGTATGTGTATGTATGTATGTATGTGTGTATGTATGTATGCATTAATGTATGTATGTATGCATGCATGTATGTATGTATGTACGTACGCATGAATGCATGTATGTATGCATGCATTTCATGTGTGTATGTGTGTGTGCTTATGTGTCTTTGATCCCCACCATCACTTGACGACCAGTGCTGGTTTGTTTACGTCCCTGGAACGTAGCGGTTTAGCAAAGGAAAACGACAGAATATTATCGGGCTTTTAAAAGTAAGTAATGGGCGCCAAGTGAATCGTTCGGCTAGAAACTTTCAAGGCAGTGCTCCAGCATGGCCGCAGTCCAATGACTGAAACATGTAAAAAAATTCTGTATTCTTTAATTTGGCTCAGCAGAAATGGCCGAGTATGAGATAGATTTAGAAAAAAAAACATCGTGAAATTATTTAGTATAGTGGTTTGGTGATTTACAGTTGAAACTAATTTTAGTATAAGTAATACTTCCTAATTTTACCGTAAATTTACACACAAGTAAATGTTACCCTTACCGAAAACCGGATGAAATTTTATGATTATTTTATGTAAATAACAATTCCAATGAACCTTCTAATATTTAGCAAACTTTCATCCCTAATATAAGTAAAAATATCCTCATTATTTTTAGATCAAGCTACGTTTAATTCTGCTTCTTGTTATTATAATGAGGTTCTTTACAATTGTGGTTTTACAGATAAAATGCAATACGAAATCGCTCCAATGTTTCCAAGCAGAAAAATAAAAATAAACTATCCCGTAGCGTAGTTTTATTTTATTTTCCACATGTGAATATATGAATAAATATTGCCATAAATATTCACAATTTATTTTTCATTACTCGATGGATCATAGATATAAAGTCTTTAACAGAAACGCATTAAGGTAGGCTATGCCTGCTGCATACATTTTGTAAGCTCAATTAAACATTTGAATTCAAAAACCCCTTTTGCAGTAATAATAATACATTCACTTCTTTTTTATGAAACTGCGGTTTCTCCAGATGAGCCCCCTTTATCGGTAATTGCATTTCGAACGTGTTAGTATATTGTGCTGGGGCACAACCAAAGAATAACAGTAAGTGGAAGGTTTCTAGTAAATTGGCCGAGAATTCTCTCAAAGCTCGTTTTTATAAGCATATTCATTATCCGAGAGTATAATAATAGGAAAAACAAATCCCATGATATCTAAATTCAAATGGTTAGTCCTTCAAAATGCTTCCATATGTTCATGAAATCTTTTGTTGTTATTTTAGCCTGCAAATTATTCTTAAATAGCGAGTTATTCATTTTGTTGCAATACGTAGCATGATCTTTAACAAAAAGTGTGAAGTGTTAGATTTTGGAAGATATGCTTCAAACTACTACCTTTCCGATTATCTACCTCTTCCCGGTACCAAGTAAGCGATTTTCCTGTCGAGTTACAGAAACTCCTTCCTTATCTCGCCAAACCAGCAGAAATGCTGCGAGACATTGATGGCCCCCTGGGAAACTGATGACTGAACCAACGGCCCAGTTGTTCATCAATAAATCTTATACATCATGCAACCAATATCCCCACTGGTCCCATTTCCCTAGCCCCTAAAATATTGTAGACTACTCCGACTGTGTTTGGAAAACCTTGTTTATATTATATGCATGCAAACAGATGTACGCGTGTATGTATGTATGTGTGTACGTACGTACGTATGTATGTATGTGTGCGTATGTATGCATGTATGTATGTATGTATGTGTGTGCGTATGTATGTATGTATGTATGTATGTATGTATGTATGAGTGTATGTATGTATGTATGTATGTGTGTATGCATGCATGCATGTATGTATGTATGTATGTATGCATGTATGTATGTATGTATGTATGTATGTATTATGTATGTATGTGTGTATGTATGTGTGTGTGTTAAGTATGTATGTATCTTTTATTTGTTTCAATCATTTGACTGCGGCCATGCTGGAACATCACCTTGAAGAATTTTAGTCGAATTTATTCCTTTAAAATTTAGTCGTAGTTATCTTATAATTCTGCTTATCATTGCGTTACTTAGCCCGTCGGTAACAATTTCAGGTGATTGGAGAAAAAGAGGAAAGAAGAAAAGAAGAGAGCAAAAGAGAGGGAGAGAAAAAGGGAGAGAGAGAAGCATCCATGACGTGAGGTAGAGGGAATGTAATTGTAACACTTCCACGTGATTAGTTGGAGGGAAAGAGAGGAGAAAGAAAGAAGTGAGGAAAAAGAAGATAAGGCGAGGAGTGAGACAGAAAGAGAGGAAAAAAAGAAAATGTGGGAGAGGGAAAAGACAGAGAGAGAAGCGTCCGTGACGTGAAGTAGTAGGGAGAACGTAATATTTATTACGAGGTTAAAAAAAGTTAGTTGAAGATATAGAAAGAGTAAGCGATATAATTTTAGCAGAGGGGTAATATTCTGATGTTAAAGTAGAAAGGTAATAGAGAGGGGGAGGGAGAGAGACGAGGAGAAAGAGGGGAGAGACGGGGAGAGTGAGAGGAGAGAGACAGGGGAGAGAGATGATGATTATGATGATAGTGGTGATTGCATAGTAATAAACTTTTTTAATATCACCAATCACTTAACGCATGCGCATAAGGGCAATTCCGTGAAGTATTAACGCTTATTTACTGGCAGATATAAACAATTTAACTAAAGATTGTATACGGGATATTTTTGTTGCTTTTTTATGGGAAAATGGTAAAATAAGAGCGAATATTTATTTTACGAGTGCTATGTATTAAGTCTATACAATTGTGCATAAAGTATATAAAGTGTATATATAAAGTGCACAAAGTAATCATCGTATTCCGATTTCTTTCATTTTTCAATGAGTATCAGAAAAGCGATCTTTCCATGCAGACCCAACGCAGGCTGCGCTTTCAAGTTTTTTTTATTTTTTATAAAGCTCTCAGAAATTACCCAATAGCTTTACTATTAATTCCATAAAATATTCACGGGTCCCGCTAGTTCTTCATAGTATCAGCTTACCAATAATGCTTTGTTGGGTGAATATAATCGTAACTCCATGCATGTATGATATTTCAGTCAGAAATATGTTTACAAAACTGTCGTATGTGGGACTGACTACACTTTTGAAAAATGCTAAAAC
>NW_021830058.1:0-5414 GCF_006345805.1 Octopus sinensis | reverse complement strand
GCCACCATATATGCTAAGAAGATATTTTAACTATTTTTTGTTTTTTATATGCTCATGGTAGTCTCATTTCCATAAAATGGGCTCAACACTCCATACTATGTAAGTGCAAATCCCAGGGCATTTTTATGGGTTTAAAAAGGCAGCAATCTGACAGAATTGTTATTGCGCAGAAAGGCGGCGAGCCGGTAGAATCGTTTGCGCGCCGGGAGAAATGCTTAGTGGTATTTCGTCTGCCGTTACGTTGTGAGTTCAAATTCCGCCAAGGTCGACTTTGCCTTTCATCCTTTCGGGGTCGATAAATTAAGTACCAGTTACACACTGGGGTCAATGTAATCGCCTTAATCCGTTTGTCTGTCTTTGTTTTTCACCTCTATGTTTAGCCCCTTGTGGGTAGTAAATAAATGGGTATTTCGTCTGCCGTTACGTTCTGAGTTCAAATTCCGCCAAGGTCGACTTTGCCTTTCATCCTTTCGGGGTCGATAAATTAAGTACCAGTTACGCACTGGGGTCAATGTATTCGACTTAATTCCTTTGTCTATCTTTGTTTGGCCCCTCTATGTTTTGCCCCTTGTGGGTAGTAAAGAAATAGGTATTTTCGTCTGTCTTTACGTTCTGAGTACAAATTCCGCCAAGGTCGACTTTGCCTTTCATCCTTTCGGGGTCGATAAATTAAGTACCAGTTACGCACTGGAGTCAATGTATTCGACTTAATTCCTTTGTCTGTCTTTGTTTGTCACCTCTATGTTTAGCCCCTTGTGGGTAGTAAATAAATGGGTATTTCGTCTGCCGTTACGTTCTGAGTTCAAATTCCACCAAGGTCGACTTTGCCTTTCATTCTTTCGGGCTCGATAAATTAAGTACCAGTTACGCACTGGGGTCAATGTATTCGACTTAATCCGTTTGTCTGTCTTTGTTTGTCCCCTCTGTGTTTAGCCCCTTGTGGGTCATAAAGGAATAAGAATCGTTATGGCGCAGGACGAAATACCCGGGGGGATATTTCGTTCAAATCCCGCCAAAATCAACATCGCCTCTCGTCCCTTTGGAGTCGATAAAATAAAAACAAGCTGCGTACTGGGATCGATCTAATCATCTTAACCCCTCTTCCAAAGAATGCTGGCCCTGTGCTACAATTTGAAATCCTTATAACTGGTCGGGACTTCCTCTGCATCTGAGGCCCGTCATAATTCATGCTTCATATATTAAACTAGACAGTCTCAAATAATTCTCTTCTTAATCTAATCTCAAACCGGTCTTCTAACTGTTATCAGTACCACTGTTGATATGGATTCTATTTTATCATCAACTAATTTTTTTTTTAAATCTATAATTTGATAATCCAATAATTTTTTTAATTAGTTTTAATTATTTAATTATTTCCCCAGCATCTTTTCAATTTATATTCCTATATTTTGCTACGTTTATGTTATTATTACCCATATTCTTATTTGCCGTTTTATTTCTAATTAATCTTAATTTAATTCAAATCTTTTTACCTTAGGTTATCACAACCGTTTTGTAATTATTTTAAATTTTACGTTTTAAATATTTAATTCTTTAAGGAAAACAATCTCTCCTAACTAAAGTATATTCCTTAGCAAATAATTGACAGATAATTCTATTTGGAATTTCCATTAACCATTCTGTCTTCTACTTAAAGCATTCTTCTCACATTAATACTGATTTAATCTCATTATATTGTGACCTAAATAATTTATCTTATAAACTCCTTTAAACATTGTTGCCCCGCCACTCTATAACTGTTGAAATCAGTAACAGTTTAACAGCGATGAGAAAGTTTGCCATATTACATTACTATAGGTGCAGGAGTGGCTGTGTGGTAAGTAGCTTGCTAACCAACCACATGGTTCCGGGTTCAGTCCCACTGCGTGGCATCTTGGGCAAGTGTCTTCTGCTATAGCCCCGGGCCGACCAATGCCTTGTGAGTGGATTTGGTAGACGGAAACTGAAAGAAGCCTGTCGTATATGTATATATATATCTATACTATATATATATATATATATATATATATACAGGCGCAGGATGGCTGTGCGGTAAGTAGCTTGCTTACCAACCACATGGTTCCGGGTTCAGTCCCACAGCGTGGCATCTTGTGCAAGTGTCTTCTGCTATAGCCCCGGGCCGACCAATGCTTGTGAGTGGATTTGGTAGACGGAAACTGAAAGAAGCCTGTCGTATATATGTATTTATATACATAGGCGCAGGAGTGGCTGTGTGGTAAGTAGCTTGCTTACCAACCACATGGTTCAGGGTTCAGTCTCACTGCGTGGCATCTTGGGCAAGTGTCTTCTGCTATAGCCCCGGGCCGACCAATGCCTGTGAGTGGATTTGGTAGAACGGAAACTGAAAGAAGCCGTCGTATATGTTATATAATATTATATATATATAGGCGCAGGAGTGGCTGTGTGGTAAGTAGCTTGCTAACCAACATGGTTCCGGGTTCAGTCCCACTGCGTGGCATCTTGGGCAAGTCTTCTGCTATAGCCCCGGCCGACCAATGCCTTGTGAGTGGATTTGGTAGACGAAACTGAAAGAAGCCTGTCGTATATGTATATATATATATATATATATAGGCGCGGAGTGGCTGTGTGGTAAGTAGCTTGCTAACTAGCATGGTTTCGGGTTCAGTCCCACTGCGTGGCATCTTTGGCAGGTGTCTTCTGCTATAGCCCCGGGCCGACCAATGTCTTGTGAGTGGATTTGGTAGACGGAAACTGAAAGAAGCCTGTCGTATATGTATATATATATATATAGGCGCAGGAGTGGCTGTGTGGTAAGTAGCTTGCTTACCAAGCACATGGTTCCGGGTTCAGTCCCACTGCGTGGCACCTTGGGCAAGTGTCTTCTGCTATAGTCCCGGGCCGACCAATGCCTTGTGAGTGGATTTGGTAGACGGAAACTGAAAGAAGCCTGTCGTATATATGTATGTATATATATATGTGTGTGTGTGTGTGTGTGTATGTTTGTGTGTCTGTGTTTGTCCCCCTAGCATTGCTTGACAAACGATGCTGGTGTGTTTACGTCCCTGTCACTTAGCGGTTCGGCAAAAGAGACCGATAGAATAAGTACTGGGCTTACAAAGAATAAGTCCCGGGGTCGATTTGGTCGACTAAAGGCGGTGCTCCAGCATGGCTGCAGTCAAAATGACTGAAACAAGTAAAGAGAGTATACTATTTCAACTTTTTAATGTCTTCGCTAGTCTGCTGATTCCATGCATCTTGCAAGACTAATATCCTCTTCTAAGAAGGAGGTGGCTTTACTACAGAGTCCCTACTTTCTCATCTAGCACTTGTAACTGCAACCTGTGCCTCTCTGAGAAACTTGCACAGAGTCCACCAGCTCACAGTATCCAGTAATAGGAAGAATGAGCTTACCCGCATGGTTCATGGTCTCAAAAATTTGTCCTATGAAGAAAGGCTGAGGACGCTCGACCTTTATTCTCTAGAAAAACGCCGCCGCCGTGGTGATCTCATTCTTGCCCACAACATCATAAGCGGAAAGTGTAACCTCTCGAAAGAGCCGTTCTTCAATTCTGCTCCAGAGCGTCGGCTGCGGGGTCATTCCGGAAAGCTCTACCTGCAACGATTTCATCTCAATCGAAGGAGAGGAGCTTTCTCCGTCCGGGTTACGGATCCGTGGAACAAGCTGCCAGACGAGATGGTGAAGATGCCGACGACCGCTTTGTTCAAAGCCTCCCTTGACCTCAAGTGGCCTGAACTCTTTACATGAACACCACCCTGCACTTAACTCCATGTCCCCCTACATGACCTTGCTATTTGCTTTTGAGCCAAATTAACTAACTAACTAACTAACTAACTAACTAACTAACTAACTAACTAACTAACATCCCACTGTTGCTACTAGCCTAGCTGACTTATATACTACAGCTGATGCATGTTGTTCATACAACCACCCTTGTACCCCAACATCATCAATAAGTCACTTCAACATAATGACTGCTGTTACTTGTGTATCCAAACTCCACAGGATACTGACTGATCGTGTCTCCCTCCATCATGTGTGGCACTCAGTACAAGGTATGCTTAACCTAGCGCATTGTAGTCTGCTATCAAATAAGCTCCAACATCCTATCTGCAAGTCGTTTGTTTTTTTTACCAAATATTGATAAGTTTTATAATATATACCTACTTTAATTGTTCGCTGTTCTCTATTTCTAGCAGAGTGACGAGGCTCTGAGAAGCACGTGTTGGTGCTAATTTCTATATTTTTGTAAAAGCCTAGTCGCTCAACTAGGGATGGATTAGTATGCAGGGTTAATATACCGCAGAATGGTGTAATGTCATTATATCTGAAACGCACGTAAGCTGAATAAAATTGTATAATTCTCCATTCGTTAGTGTTGTATATATAAGGAGAATACGAAGATATAAATGATACTTAATGGTACTTAACTGGTCGATTAAGATGCAACTGGTACTTAATTTATCGACCCTGAAAGGATGAAAGGCAAAGTCGACCTCGGCGGAATTTGAACTCAGAACTTAAAAACAGACGAAATACTTATTTCTTTACTATCCAGAAGGGGCTAAACACAGAGAGGACAAGCAAGGACAGACATAGGTATTAAGTCGATTATATCGACACTAGTGCGTAACTATTTCAACTTTTTAATGTCTTCGCAAGTCTGCTGATAAACACATCAAGTCGTTTGTTTTTTTACCAAATATTGATAAGTTTTATAATACCTACCTTCTTTAATTGTTAGCTGTTCTCTATTTCTAGCAGAGTGACGAGGTTCTGAGAAGAACGTGTTGGTGCTAATTTCTATATTTCTGTAAAAGCCTAGTCGCTCAAATAGGGATGGATTAGTATGCAGGGTTAATATACCGCAGAATGGTGTAATGTCATTATATCTGAAACGCACGTAAGCTGAATAAAAATGTATAATTCTCCATTCGTTAGTGTTGTATATATAAGGAGAATACGAAGATATAAATGATGGATAAAACTCACGAGGAACTTTATTTAAGAATAAAGCATCAAAATGTCACGGCAAATTTGTTTCCGTACCGCCAAAACATGCAAATAGCTCATATTATCATGTTTGATAACAAATAAGTTATTTGCATGTCTGCAGAAATACGAAAAGCGAAAGGTCTGTTCAAGATAGTAACTGCAATTGCTAGAAATGGGAGTCAAAAATATAACTCAAACGGTGACACAAAAACACCAATCTCATGAAATATTCGGGACTGCGAGCAGCAAGCCACAGCGTCTTTCTTCGGCGAGATAAATGCAAGTCACAGAATGAAGTAGTTGGCTAAAACCCTTTCACGTGATTTCGAAATCTGACCAACATGATCTTGTTTCTCGTCAGGAGTTTCCACAATTGCTCCGGGTTAAAGAAAAAGCCTGCCTCCCATTAACTCACGAG
>NW_021830057.1:0-5428 GCF_006345805.1 Octopus sinensis | reverse complement strand
ACGTATAATATAAATATAAATGTAAGGTGTAAAAATATAGAAATGTGCATTTAGTGCGGAGTATTCAAACATGCTTGCATACACTGCTCCTCCTATTTCTCGTAATATATCCTCTCTTTCTGTCTGTCACTCTCTTTCACTGTATGCATGTATGCATGCATGTATGTATGTGTGTATGTATGTATGTATGTATGTATGTATGTATGTATGTATGTATGTATGTATGTGTGTATGTATGTGTGTATGTATGTATGTATGCATGTAGGAATGTATGTGCGTGCATGTGTGTATGTATTTATGTGTGTGCATATATATATGCGTATATATATGTGTATGCGTGTGTATGTATGTACGTATATATGTATGTATGTATGTATGTTTGTATGTATGTATGTGTGTGTGTATGTGCGTATGTAAGTATGTGTGTATGTGCGTACATATGTATGTATATAAGTATGTATGTATGTGTGTCTGTATGTGCGTGTGTATGTACATATGTATGTGTGTGTATGTACGTACATATGTATGTGTGTAAGTATGCATATATGTACGCATGTATGTATGTGTGTATGTATGCGTGTATGTGCGTCTGTATGAATGTATGTGGGTATGTACGTACATATGTATGTTTGTATGTACGTATGTGTGTACGTATATATGTATGTGTGTATGTATGTATTATGTATGTGTATGTGTGTCTGTATGTATATGTATATGCGCAGGAGTGGCTGTGTGGTAAGCAGCTTGCTTACCAACCACATGATTCCAGGTTCTTTCCCACTGTGTGGCACCTTAGTCAAGTATCTTCTGCTGTAGCCCCAGGCCGACCAAAGTCTTGTGAGTGAATTTAACAGACAGAAACTCGGTTGTGTGGTGTGTGTGGTGTGTGTGTGTGTGTGTGTGTGTGTGTGTGTGTGTGTGTACACTTATGGTTTGAGAAATGCTTATCTAAATGAGCCAGGAATTTCTTACCTACCTTAGTTTAGTGATAAGGTGGAACATACCACATTATTTTCCTGGGTCGATTTTTAAGTCTATTTTTAGTCTATTTTTAGGTTTTATATTTTTACTTGAATGGTTGCCGCTAGAAGAGAGATGTTTTATCAAGTATTTCTTTAGAAATGAGATTTGATATCCTATTAGTAATATTAGCTATCAGATTTTTAAACACAGGGGTAACAGGATTGTTTAAGTATGTGTGAGGATATCTTGTTTGGCTTATGATACGGTATTTAAGAGCGGGAGTTTAAATCTAGGGCAATATCTTTAAAAATTGAGTTTGGACAGATTAGTAGTAACAGTGATTTTGAAGCCTAATTGACTGAAGGTATTAATGAGTTTTTTGTCGAAATTTATCAAGAGTATGACCATCCCAGCCATGAGTTATTCCCAACCCATCGTCGCAGGACGAATAATTTATGACCGTGATGGTCATTCTTTCATAAGGCAGCCCTTTACAATAACAACCGCTTCAAAGATAACATAATAAATTCGTCATTATTCTCCCAATGTAATACATTTATAGCCCGAACTGCTTAAATTCATTACAGGACGGGAAAGTGATTACTTTTAGCTTCAAATCCAGGTGACAAGACCGGACGAAGCGTTAGACTTCATGGCAGGTCCCAGCAATCAAAACAACTGTCATGGCTACCAGAATTTCCAAGTTATTTGTTGTGGTTGTTGTTTTACCTTTATTTGAAACGAACAGTAATCCTTCTTCTGTCCATGAACTTGCAATCTATTTGTGCAGTTCAGGTCATAAATGTAATTACACCAAGAGAATAAAAGCGAATTTATTCGCCTTTATACATTACCGCACATATTCATCAATTTATCTATCTTGCCCATCTATCTCTATATCTATCTATATATCTATATATCATATATATATATATATATATATATATATATATATATATATATATATATCATATATCTATCTATGAGATACATCCATCATGTGTGCGTGTGTTTGTGTGTGTCTGATCTATCCATATTATGTATCAAAGTGATATATCTATTTCGTTCTCTATCTTTCTATTTGATATATCTATATATTTATGTCTACCCATGTAGATACATCATCTAGACGAATGCAAGTAGCTGCAGTTATATTTTATCGATAAAAATAAGCGGGAAAATGTGAAATTACTGCAACCGAAGCCTACCACCAACGGTAGAGCATTCACTATTTTATCTAAAAGACGCTCGAATTGAATATTTCTCTAGTTCTTCAGTTTAAATCCTATCCAAGATATTTAGATAAAACTAGTCATTACCGAAGCTCTACAAAAACGACAGTTCCTGGATGGATCTTTGACGCCATTATGTTTATCACTATTCAACAGTTAACAACAGATCTAAGGTTCTTTTTACCATTTTCTTATTCCCTGTTAGAATATATTAAGTCATTCACATAGATATCTCGGTGTACGATATGTCTATTAATGTAAGACACGCATAATGTCAACTACATACACACACACATAAACATACTAAATTACATGCGCAAACCTCACTTCCGTGTCAAAATCTACCACCACCACCACCACCGCTACTATTATTTGTGGGAAGGCTCTCTCTGTTCTCATCGTGGAACCTATAATGGCCTGTGTGAAATGTTTTGGAAAGATAGGGTATAAACGGAGATCCAGTTTAGACTCGATTAACGCTGAATGTAAAATTCTATTACAAAGTTTCCGCGACGACGCTTCAATTAGTGTTCAGGATATTTGGCTAATGATCGCTAGGTCATGAGTTCGATATCCAGCAACGCATTGTGTTCTTAAGCAACAAACTTTATTTCACATTGCTCCAGTCCGCTCAGCTGGCAAAAATGAGTTCCAGTAATTAAAAGGGCCAGCCTTGTCACATTCTGATAAGTTGCTGAGAGACATGTGAAGAAAAAGCTGTAGGAGAGGCAAGAGGACATATTTAGTTGAAAAAATCAGTGAAGCTGCGGATGCAGAAAGCAGTTATGATACTGTATCGCATAGCGCAAGATCTGATTGAGTCCAGAACCAATACAAGTGTCCCAGAGGGCAGTGAGCTGGCAGAATCGTTAGCACGCCGGGCGAAATGCTTAGCGGTATTTCGTCTGCCGCTACGTTCTGAGTTCAAATTCCGCCGAGGTCGACTTTGCCTTTCATCCTTTCGGGGTCGATTAAATAAGAACCAGTTACACACTGGGGTCGATGTAATCGACTTAATCCCTTTGTCTGTCCTTGTTTGTCCCCTCTATGTTTATCCACTTGTAGGGAATAAAAAAATATTCAGACACACACAAACATACGCACATATGATGCAAGTTTCCAGGGTATATATACAGGGTTATATATGTGTGTGAGTGTGTGAGTGTGTGCGTATATATATATATATATATTATACACATATATATATATGTATGTATATGTATATATATGTATGTATATATATATAAGTATATATATATATATATATATATATATATATATAGTTCAAATTATAGAAAAAACAAGTACGAAGGCATGTATAGGAACAACGAGCAAGTGTTTGACACTCGACAAAAATGGAAGTCTTTTACCTTTCGGACCTACGCTCTTCGATAGAAAGAAATAAGAAGAAATAGAGACAGAATGAAAAAAAACATGTTGGGTTCAGTGGTATACACACACACCCACACACACGCACATACATACATACATATATATATAAACTTTTCACACGTGTGAAAAAGTATAACATAGATTACGATTTTTTATGCCCCAAATCTCACTCTGTAAACAGCACAGTGCATTGTATTCTTCGGTAAGTACAACGGCAAATTGACATCGTCTGGGATCTGGGTTCAAATCCTGCCATGGTCAACTTGCTTATCATTCTTCCTGGATCGATAAAAATAAACCACCTATCAAGCACCGAGTTCAATGGATGTCGACTTCCCCTTTCGATAAAATAGATACCAGTTGAATACTGGGGTTGATGTTATCGCATTAGCACCTCTTCCAAATGTGCTTGCCATGTGTTCCAATCTGCCACAATTATTTGCTGTTATCAAAAATATTGAGCTTTTAGTTTTTGTTTCGATTTTTGTTTTCTTTTTTGTTGTTGTTGATGTTTTTAAAGAATTTCTTTGAATTCTTCAGAATTTGTTTCGTATCGATTCCCTTCTCTTACACGTGACACACATGCTATTGATCTAACATGGATTGGAAACATCCAAACAAACAATGGTGATTATTTTTGACTGCATTCCCGGCAAACATTTCTTTATTAAAATGATGAGAGGTGGGGGGTGAGAACAAAACAAAACAAAAATATAAAGAAAAAACAGAAGTCGAGAAAAGGAAAACTTTCAATCAAATAACGAAAATACGATATTGATTGATTTTGTGTTCGATAGTTCAAGAATAGCTCTGCTGTCGTTTTTCTTGTTCTTCTTGGTGTTGATGTTCGTATTGTTCATGCCAGTATTGTTATTGTAAATGTTGTTATTGCTGTTGTTGTTGCTGTTGTTGTCGTTGTTGCTACATGTGTGTGTGTGTGTGTTGTGTGTGTGTGTGTGTGTGTGTGTGTGTGTGTGTGCGTGTGTGTACATATAGACGAGATTCTCCTAGCCTCCATCTCTGAAAACCACGCACAAGACTTTGGTCGGTCTGGGGCGATAGTAGAAGACACCAGCCCAAGGTGCCATGCAGTGGGACTGAACCCAGGACCATGTAGCTGAGAAGCAAACTTCTTACCAAACAGCCATGCCTGTATATTTTATATGTATGTATGTACGTATGTATGTATGTATATATGTATCTATGTATCTATGTAAGGGGTCACCCCATAAATAAAGCGGTTTTTTAATTCTTTTATTTTTCAAAATTAAGATAAACAAAGTTCTTCTTTAATCTAAAATATACACTCCTTCATTTTCTACAATGCTCTTCCATCTATCTGGTAGACTTGCAAGGTTCCTCTTCCAAAATTCATTTGTCCGTGATGAAAAATACTCCTCCAATACTGTTCAGACCTTGTCTACAGAATTCATATTTTTCCCTCTAAATGATTTTGAAGACCTTTCTACTCTAGACACAGGGCTCGAAATTTTTGAGGAGGGAGCCAGTCAATTAGATCGATCTCAGTACGCAACTGGTACTTAATTTATCGACCCCGAAATGATGAAAAGCAAAGTCGACCTCGGAAAAATTTGAACTCAGAACATAAAGACAAAGGAAATACAACTAAGCATTTCGTATGGAATGCTAACGTTTCTGCCAGTTCGCAGTTGATCTCCTTTGTTATCGTTTGGTTTGGGTTTAAAAGTTCAAAATGGACTAAACCTTTCATATCCCACAAAACAGATAACAACACCTTACGTGGGTGAAATCCTTCTTTTACCTGGGGTGCCGGTGTTTCTCCTTTTGCTACTTACTGTCTTCGGCACTTGACATTTTTA
>NW_021830056.1:0-2500 GCF_006345805.1 Octopus sinensis | reverse complement strand
AGTAGGAGAGAGAGAGAAACAAAGATAGAGATAGTGTGTGTGCGTGAGTGTGTGTGTGGTGTGTGTGAGAGAGAAAGAAAGCGAAATGACGCCGTATCATCGGAAACCCGACACCTTATAATGTCCGCTCGCCACAAAAATTGAGGTAAAAGAATAAATAAAAATAAACGTCCATTGAAACGGCTACGAGAGGAGGGTGGGTGGGAAGGTGGATATACATACATACATACATATATATATATATATCGAGGGAAGGGTGGGGGTTAGTAGTAAAGTGAGAGAGGGTGTTCTACCACCACCCTCACCCTCTCACTTTTACTAATTGGCGACTATTTTCCTCTTTCTGTGTGTAAAGAGTTATCACTTTTATAAAAGTGTGGTCGTTGTGTCGCAATAAAACATTAACGGGACGGCTGGTGGTGGTGGTGGGGGGAAGGGATGATGATAGCGGGGGTGGTGCTGTTAGTTGTCTGTGTTGTGTGGGGGAGGGGAGGGGAAGTACGACAGTGGATGACGGTAGATGGCGCTGTGTTTCGGTTGTAAGACACGATAGTTTCATACAAGAAAAAAATCCTTCGATCGATAGTTGTCAGACGATCGAATTAATTGCATAACATTTTCGAGATAGAAAGAATCCGTCAATGGGTGATTTGTCGCCCTGACGACACCGAGCAGTGGCATCCCAATTCCACTTCCGGTTTTCCTCCCCCCCCCCGCAAAAGCGAAAATCTTTGTCCAGTAAGTTTAGAAAGAACGTGCAACTTTTAAAACGCGGCCGCCGGCACTTCTTTGTAGCTTGAGGTGGTTGTAAGCAACTAAAGAAAGCAGCGAGGTACGCATGGCGGGATTGAAACAAGGATCTCTGACTTCATCTGCTGCCTGATTCAACCATCAACGCCCTCTGTCTGGATTTATAAGGAAATAAAATCGGGTCCGCTCTATAGGGACAATGTGCTGTTGTTGTTGTTGCTGTTGAGCGGCGCTGTTGAGGGAACAGTCTTCGTCCCAGAGCTCGCAAGATGGGAGAAGGCCGAAACGTGTTCCTTTGCTATTTGTAAGACCCGCAGAAGAGAAAGCAGGTCAACCCCCGACACTGAGAGCATCGAGTGAGAGAAAGTTGGAGCGAAAGAGTACAAACAGGGGTCGCCACCATCCCCTGCCGGAGCATCGTTGAGCTTTAGGCGTTTTCGCTCAATAAACACACACAACGCCCGGTCTGGGAATCGAAACCGCGATCCTCCGACCGCGAGTCCTCTGCCCTAACCATTGGGCCATTGTGCCTCCACTGTTGTTGTTATTGTGTATGGATGTGTAAAGACTCACAGCAAGATTCTGGCTCAAACTTTGTCTCAAGATAAACGAATCAAGTATCCTTCGTCGTTTTCGACGATGACTGAGTTAAATGAGTCACTGATTTCATAGTGGTTGAGTATCCTACACATACATGTGTCCTTAATGTAGTCCCCAGGTTGATCAAGGCTATCAGTGCTCCTCGTTTGAATTACTGCTACTATCCGTCTGCCAGGCTTCCTTACAGTTTCTATCTATCCAGTTTCACTCACGGTGTTTTGCTCGACCTTATCTGTTATGCTTCGCCGTGGGTTCGAACCTCGTATGTCATGACTAAGGATGGAACTTAAACCCCATCCCATGGTAACTGAATGTTTAACCTTAGGAAAGCCCTCATTGACAAACCTTTGGCCAAAACTTTTCAAGGCCGTTACTATTTTATCAAATCACCAGAACTACGTCCTTCTTAGACAGTAGGCTGTGATCGAAGGCAAAGTGATATCTAGCTGCTGTTTCTAGTAGTTAGAAAGACCAGCTAAACGCTTCCTCGTGCGTTTGTTTGAACCTGACTTGTCCTTAAGACCCAAATCAATCTTCGCCTCTGTTCAAAGACGTTCTATCTATGACCATCCTATAGTAATTCTTTATCAAAGGCTACAAAATATATGACTCTCCCTTTTAAAGATGCTATGACGTTAGTTGAGGTGGGGTATTTGGCTACTATTTCTAACGGGTCACGCCTCCTTCGTTTGGGGTCCTAGACTCGTTGATTGGGAGAGCAAGGGTGAGGGTGAAATGTTAAAATGATGCTGGGCATGGAGGGGGGTGTCGTGTCTGGCGGAGAGTGGCGGAGGGAAGAGGTTATTTGCCAGGGGCGGAACCAACAACAACAACAACAACAACAACAACAGCAGCAGCAGCAACAGCCACGAGAGCTACAACAGTGACGTCACCTGCTAATGTAAACTGACTTTAAACCGATCCATCAATCTATGGCTGCCATTTCATCTCATTATCGTTCGTTGTTGTTGTTGTTGCTATTGTTGTTGTTGTTGCTGTTGTTGTTGTTGTTATTTTTTGTTTGTTGCTGCGTTGTTAGCGGTGGTCGTCGCCGTCATGGTGTCGTCAGTGAATGAAAGAAGTCGGATTGTTAAAACGACGGGAAGCGGGGGGGGGGGAGTCGTGATGACGATGATGGAGGTGGGGATGG